>NC_052154.1:90492890-90726835 GCF_902713615.1 Scyliorhinus canicula | reverse complement strand
AAAATTTTCCCATGCCACATTATCTCTTAAAACGTGGTAGACAGACATTTCATCAAATTAAATTAATTATAAACATTTTAACCCAATCACAGTTGGAAAGGGGACAGAGCCTAAGAGAGATTATGATTTCTTTAAAAGATCGGGAGAAAACTTTGGCTTGCAGTATCTTCCAGAATTGATATCTTTTACCTAGTCCGACTTTGCTTTGCAAACAGCTATTTACTTTTGTTTTGTTTTTGCATTAACTAACTTGTAACTAACTTGTATCTTGAATTCAACTCAACCATCTGTATTTGCGATGAACAATTTTCTTGATTCTGTATTCGTATGAAATTTGACTTGATCAACAGACTTTGAAATCGACATAAATAAAGATACTTGACTTCTCTCAAGAAGCTCAGTCTCAAGTTCTGTATGATTGATATATCAGTGCAGCTACACGTAAATATATTAACAAAATACAGATCCATCAGTGGGGTTACTGGGTTACGGGTGTGGGCTTAAGTGGGGTGCTATTTCCAAGGGACTGTCAGACCCAATGGGCCGAATGGCCTCCTTCTGTACTGTAAATTCTAATAGTCTATGATTCTATAACATCGGAAGAATGATGGTTATATGCGTGAAGAGTCCAGGGACATAAAATAGAGTTGAGAAAGGGAGAAATGAGTTCAGTGAGGTAAGAGCAGGCTGTACGTGGGCAGCTTGTGGGCAGCACGGTAGCACAGTGGGCAGCACAAGTGATTAGCATAGTGGCTTCTCAGCACCAGGGTCCCGGCTGGGTCACTGTCTGTGCTGAGTCTTCAGGTTCTCCCCATGTCTGCGTGGGTTTCCTCCGGGAGCTGCAGTTTCCTCCCACAGTCCAAAGACGTGCAGGTTAGGTGGATTGGCCATGATAAATGGCCCTTGGTTACCAAAATAGGTTCGGAGGGGTTATTGGGTTAGGGGGATAGGGTGGAAGTGAGGGCTTAAGTTGGTCGGTGCAGACTCGATGGGCCGAATGGCCTCCTTCTGCACTATATGTTCTATGTAATCATAGGCTTACCAGGTAGTCAAGTTAGGAAAGGAGATGGAAGGTAGCTGTGCAGCTTTGGAGGACCACAAGATTGGGACCTTAAGAATCAAGATGAACAGAGTAGATGAGGTCAGTGTCAGTCTTAAAAATAATGGTTTTATGTTTGCTGGTGGGGTCATGGTCCAGATGAACACAGGAGGAGACGTCAGAGAATTGGCGTTAATCTTCGTCAGGGTGTGAGGCTAGCTTACAATTAACGTAGCCTTTACCCCTTTTGGCAGGGTGGGTGATAATGCTCGAGTTGCATCCAAGAGAATGTTCAGGGAATTAATCAACGAGAGTGAGTGAGGGGTGCAGAGAAATAGAGATCGCTGATGTGTACGTTGGCAGTACATAATGAAAAAACTGAGAGAGGGCAAGAGGTCAGGGAGTGGCGTCACAGTGGAATGAGAATTCTGAATATGACAAAAAAGATCTCCTGTGTGGATGGAAACTCCTGCCAAAGAAATGGACATGGAGGTGCGGGAAGAAAATCTCAGTGCTGTGTCAGCTCACAATTAATAGCGATGGAGTATAAGGGAATGAAACATAGTAAGACACAGGAGTGGGTCATTCAACCCATTGTGCCTGCTGGGTCAATGCTATAGTACTCAAATGAATCCCTCTATCTGTATGCCTTGTCTCTACCACTTTTTCAAATATTTAATTAATTTTCCCTTGATAAATGCCTTGAATACCTAGTATTCCATGTTCCGACAATTCTCTGCATAGGAACATAGAATATAGAACATAGAACATTACAGCGCAGTACGGGCCCTTCAGTCCTCGATGTTGCGCCGACCCGTGAAACCATCTGAGCCTATCTGACCTACACTATTCATTTTCATCCATATGTCTATCCAGTGACCACTTAGATGCCCTTAAATTTGGCGAGTCTACTACTGTTGCAGGCAGGGCGTTCCACACCCCTACTACTCTCTGAGTAAAGAAACTGGCCTCTGACATCTGTCCTATATCTACCACCCCTCAATTTAAAAGCTATGTCCCCTTGTGTTGGTCATAACCATCCGAGGAAAAAGACTCTCACTGTCCAACCCTATCTAACCCTCTGACTATCTTATATGTCTCTATTAAGTCACCTCTCAGCCTTCTCCTCTCTAACGAAAACAACCTCAGTCCCTGAGCCTTCCTCGTAAGACCTTCCTCCATACCAGCAACATCCTAGTAAATCTCCTCTGAACCCTTTCCAAAAGCTTCCACATCCTTCCTATAATGTGGTGACCAGAACTGCACGCAGTACTCCAGGTGCGGCCGGCACCAGAGTTTTGTACAGCTGCAGCATGACCTCGTGGCTCCGAAACTCAATTCCCTACTGATAAAGGCTAGCACACCATACGCCTTCTTAACAGCCCTATTAACCTGGGTGGCAAACTTTCAGGGATTTATGTACCTGGATGCCGAGATCTCTCTGTTCATCTACACTACCAAGAATCTTGCCATTAGCCCAGTACTCTGCATTCCTGTTACTCCTTCCAAAGTGAACCACCTCACACTTTTCCGATTAAACTCCATCTGCCACCTCTCAGCCCACTCTGCAGCTTATCTATGTCCCTCTGTAACCTATAACATCCTTCAGCACTATCCACAACTCCACTGACCTTCGGGTCATCTGCAATTTACTAACCCATCCTTCTACAACCCTCTTCCAGGTCATTTATAAAAATGACAAACAGCAGTGGTCCCAAAACAGATCCTTGCGGTACACCACTAGTAACTGAATTCCAGGATGAACATTTACCATCAACCACCACCCTCTGTCTTCTTTCAGCTAGCCAATTACTGATCCAAACCGCTAAATCACCTTCAATCCCATACTTCCGTATTTTCTGCAATAGCCTACCGTGGGGAACCTTATCAAAAACCTTACTGAAATCCATATACACCACATCAACCGCTTTACCCTCATCCACCTGTTTGGTCACCTTCTCAAAAAACTCAATAAGGTTTGTGAGGCATGACCTACCCTTCACAAAACCGTGTTGAGTATAACATTCTGCTGGGCATGCCATGGTGCTAACCAACTTGGGGAAATGTGGAGAAAACAATACAGGGGAGATTAAACACTGAGAAAGAAATTAAGCAAAATGCAAAGAAGGTCGAAGAGTCAACACAGCCAGAACTATCTTACCCGACTGCTTGTTCCTGTTTATTGGTGATGATCAGTGTCCTTTTGCACGGTGTCATGCCAGCACTATAGATGAAGCATGGTCCAAAGTTATATTTTGTGAAAGACAAGTGGATACTTGGGGTCACTACATACCCAGTGAGGATGCAGGTAAATGTAGGCCCTTTCTGTATCTGTGGACAAGAACAAAGTTCATAACTCAGGTATGCAGGCAGCTTTACATTAACATGAACGCTTGGCTGTTTAATACAGTGGTCAATTTTTGCTGCATAATTTATCCTGTTAATTTGACTCAGACTCTGTCAGCAGTTTTGATCCAGTGAGTAGAGGCTCCCAACTGTACAAAGATCTGTGATGGGTCTCCATGTATGTAAAAGGGTGGCACGGTAGCACAGTGGTTAGCACTGTTGCTTCACAGCGCCAGGTCCCAGGTTCCATTCCTGGCTTGGGTCACTGTCTGTGCGGAATCTGCACGTTCTCCCCATGTCTTTGTGGGTTTCCCCCAGGTGCTCCGATTTTCTCCCACAATTCCCGAAAGACGTGCTGTTTGGTAATTTGGAAATTCTGAATTCTACCTCCGTGTACCTGAACAGGTGCCGAAATATGTCGATGAGGGGATTTTCACGGTGACTTCATTGCAGTGTTAATGTAAGGCAACTTGTGACAATAAAGATTATTAAAAATTAATTGTATCTGCATGTTGCATTCATTCCTCTCGAGTAGTCTCCAGGTCGTTAAGATTACTCTGCAGGACACTGGTGTGAACAAGCCAATGTGAAAAATCATGGTGGCTTTAAACAAAACTGAGTCAATTAAATTTTCTCTGAACATTTTAATTGAGCCACAGAATTGCTAAGGCACAGAAGGAAACCATTCAACCCATCGTTTCTGCACCGCCAATCCAAAGCAGCAACATGACCTGGCCAATTAGATCTGCCTCCAGGTAGTGCATTCCAGACCTGAACCACTCACTGAGAAACTTCAGTTCTGAGGATAGATTGGAGAGTGGTTGGGACTTTTCTCCATGGAGAGGAGAATGCTCAGAGGACATTTAATAGTGATGTTCAAAATTATCAGGGGAGTCAACAAAGTAGATAGAAAAAAAACTGTTCTCGCTCGTTAAGGATCAAGAACGAGAGGATACAGATTCTCCCTCTGTGTACCTGAACAGGTGCCGAATATGGCGATGAGAGGATTTTCAAGGTGACTTCATTGCAGTGTTAATGTAAGTTGTGAAAAAAGTTGTTTGTTTCTTTTGAAAATCACTTTAAATCTGTTCCCTCTCGTTCTTGATCCTTTAACGAGCGAGAACAGTTTTTTTCTATCTACTTTGTTGAATCCCCTGATAATTTTGAACATCACTATTAAATCTCCTCTGAGCATTCTCCTCTCCGTGGAGAAAAGTCCCAACCACTCTCCAATCTATCCTCAGAACTGAAGTTTCTCATCGCTGGAACCATTATCTTTAAAAAAATATTGCCCATGGATTCAGAATTAAGATTAATCCAATTGACTAGCAAGGAGGTTTTGCCCTTTCCAATTGTGTTGTAAAGTTTGCTTGCCTGGAGGCTGGACCAATAGTGGGAGTCGAGAGGCAGGGTGGTTTGAAGTGGGAACTGAATCTGTCACGAATATGTTCAAACAGAATTGACAACCTTAGCTGCAGAATACAGAATGGAGCATGCTTCAACACATTGGCTACAGCTTTGCCAATCTTATTGACTTGAGCAGCACAGATCATCTCATGGAACATTGTGTGAAGGGATGGTCGTGCAAAGGTTCCACTCATCTTGTATCGGCAGACTATAGATGGGTTCTCCATTGCCAGGAGCCATGTCCAGTGTTGGACCCGGGTCCTGTTACCTGCTGCGATTGTGCAGCATACCTTGGCCCTGCAGATGGGCTGCAGTAACTACATGGATCTCCACAAGTATCTAAGCACGAAATAACCGAATCAAACTCTAGTTTACATTCTTGCTCATTGATAAGGGACCTAAATTCCCCATGAGACACAGAATGTGCTGGTAATTGAGCAGAGTCTGGAAAAGAGGGCTGGAAGCAAGATGTGACTGGACCTTCATAGGCAGAGGCTAGGGCTCTTGACAATACTTTATAAACTTTCAGAGTCCTGATGCATTGGCAGCTTATGTTTTTGCTTTTCCCTCCCAACCATATCTCCTTTCTGTCCAATTCTATTCTGATTCTGTTTGAGCTTCTGGTACTTTCCATTGAACAGAATACTGCTGACACAGAAGGAAACCATTTGGCCCATCATGTCACGCCAGCTGAAATAGTGATCCAGCCTAATTCCAATTTACTTCTCTTGCTCTGTAGCCATAGCGGGTGAGGTCATGACAGAACCCTATAGGGTTCTGGGAGACCCTGAAGGATGTAATCAGAGATGAGATCATCGCATACAAAACGCACAGAGACAGGGGTGAGAGGGCGGCTAGGCAATGTTGTGTTTGGTGTTCAACGTCCAGCAAGGAATCTACCAAACAACTTGTAATTTGTCTAAACCAGGATCTTTATTAAATCACACATGGTGAGATCCTGGTTTAGACCTCCCCATTCTGGTTATTGGTAATATACCCTGCGATATATTCCACCAGAAGGCCTTGTCGGCCAGAGGGCCATGTTCAACAGGGTGTATCTAATGTCACACCCACGTAGTGCGGAGTGTGGTTGGAGATTACGATCGTGCAGTATTCCATTCTTACTATCCCTGGAAACACTGATTTCCCCACTTCAAAGAAGTTGATACAGGTGAAGACCCTGTGGGTGGAATTCTCCGCTCCCACGATGAATCGGGAAGGCTGTCGTGAACTCGGCCGAGTTTCCCAACGGCCTCGGAGGCCGCTCCTTGGACCTTATTCACCCCCACCCGGTGGGCTAGGAGCGGCGCTCCATTATTCTCGGCCGCCGGGCCTAGACGCTTGCGTCAAGGCGGCGCGCCGAGAATGACGTGACGGCGGCGCCTAAGTGACGTCAGCCGTGCATGCACAGGTTGGCAGGCTCCTACCAGCGCATGCGCGGCTGACGTCCCGACGGCTGATGGCTCCAACCCGCGCATGCGCGGTTGACGTCTTCCCCTCTGCTGCCCCGCAAGACGTGGCGGCTTGATGTTGCGAGACGGCGGAGGGGAAAGAGTGCGTCGCTTTGAGACGCGGTCCGACGATCGGTGGGCACCGATCGTGGGCCAGTCCCCTCCCGAGCACGGCCGTGGTCTTCACTCCCCTCTCCGCCCCCCACAAGCCACAAACGAGCACCTGGCACCCATGTTCACGACGGCAGGGACCAGGTGTGGTTGCCGCCATCGTGAACCGGTCGGGAACGACAGGCCGCTTGGCCCATCCAAGCCGGAGAATCGCCGGTCGCCGTGAAAAATGGCGAGCGCCGATTCGGCGAGTGGAGGGGTGGGAGAATCGCGGGGGTGGCCAGGACGGCGTGTTGTGAGTCGCCTGGCCCTCCCGCGATTCTCCCACCTGGCGTGGGGAATGGAGAATCGCGCCCTGTGCACCTGCGAGAAGAATGAGAACTCCTTCTCCCCTGTGTGCATGAACCTCCACGGATCCACCTTCCCCATCTGCTCCATAAATGCCCATAGTTCTTTTGCCATGTTTGATGTTTTCCCCATTTTCTGGTTTGACCAGTCCATCAGTGGGTTCAGTATACAGTTAAAGTCCCTCCCCGTGATTAGTCTGTGGGTATCTAAGTGGGGGATTTCCACCATGGTCTTTTTTTATAAATTCCATGTCACTCCAGTTTGGAGTATTTTCCAAGGTCTACTTCCCTCTGTTCTCCTGTTCCTCAATCTTTCCCTTCAGATTCCCCTGGGTCAGCACCAACCTTGTTATTTCCACTTGCAGGGCGATGGTCCGGTCATTCTAGTCCGTTGATCATGTTTCCCTGGGCCTCCAATCTCCTTTTTACCTTGTCGAGGGCCACCTGCATGGCGACCAGTGCTTCTGTGACCGCCATCTTGACCGCTGCCTTGATCTGGGGCTTGATTTCATCTTTCAGCTCCTTTAGTTCCCTTGTGTGGAACTTCTTCCATCCATCCTCTGGCATGAAAGCTCATTTTGCAGCTTGCTGGTCTCCCTCTCTCGGGTGTAACCAGGGATCCCCTGCTTCGTGAGTCCGCTTATCCACTTGTTCACGTCTCCTGTCTTTTGCTGTTGCTTTTGGCTTCTTTGTGCCCTCTGGAGCTACTGGTACCTTCAATTGTCCTTGTTTGTGTGTTGTATATGGTGAGGGGATGTTTTTGTCTGATTTTTGCGGGCTAATTTCAGTCAAAAGTGCCTATTTTCTAGTTATTCGGAGGAGAACCACCTTTTGTGCATCTGCTCAGCACATCCCCGTCACTGGAAGTCTTCACCCCTAAACTTCTTATATTTCTCTTGGCTCTCTGCAGTATTGAGCACATGGTATTTAACACAAGTTTCTTTACTTGTTTTACGTTACACTATTTGCTCTTTGCCATCTAATAATAATAATCTTTATTAGAGTCACAAGTAGGCTGACATTAACAATGCAATGAAATTCCCCTAGTCGCCACACTACAGCGCCTGTTCGGGTACGCTGAGGGAGAATTCGGAATGTCCAATTCACCTAACTAGCACGCCTTTCGGGACTTGTGGGAGGAAACCGGAGCACCCGAAGGTAACCCACGCAGACACGGGGAGAACGTGCAAACTCCGCACAGACAATTATCCAAGCTGGGAATCAACAGTGCTAACCATTGTGCTACCATGCCGTCCACTGCAAGGGTCGTCGGGGAGAGGTGGTCAATGTGGGTGGGGAGCAGGAGGGAGTCTCTGGATTTGAGAGTACCATCATTTCTCATTCTGGGAACATATTTGTTTAAAACAATATCTCCTCCTTGAATGCTTTCCTCCCACGGCTCTTACACTAATTTACCTTCAAGTAGCTGTTCCCAGTACAGTCAAGAGACATTTGTTAGATGCACCGCAATATAAGTGTTCAGCAGTGGGAAGGGTAGTTGACAGCTTACCTTCAACTTCAGTTGTACATCCTTCAGCTCAAGTTTGTGATCTGGGTGGAACCTGATCGATGCTGAGACACTGTTCCCTGCTTCCACGTAGTTCCACTTGCTGGTCAGTTTCACACAGCTCAGGATGCTCGGGGCACCTGAAAGCTCCCAGTCAAAGCTGAAGTTAAATTTCCCATTGTTTGAGATGACAAAATGGTATCTAATATCATCATTCAGTTCTACCTGCAAGCAGATTAACAACAGTGTTAAAAACAGGTCACCGACCCAGTCTGTCTACACCTGCCGCACCCATGGTCAGCAAGGTAACCTCTTGTCCTGGAGCAAAAGGGATGAAGGGATATGGGGAAAGGCAGGATCAGGGTATTAAACTTGCTAATCAGCCATGATCATAATGAATGACGGAGCAAGCTCGAAGGGCCTAATGGCCTCTCTTTTCAATGTATAATACTATGTAAGTCTACTGATTGGCCTAGCTTGATGGTAATAGTAGAGTGAGATATTCTCGACTGTAACGTTACTGATACTGGTTGCACACAATTCTGCTCATAGCCCACAGCACCTCATGGGTATCCTGTTTTGAGCTGCTAGATCTGTTCTGAATCTATCCCATTTAGCACGGTTGTAGTGCCATACAATAGAATGGAGTGTATTCATATGTGAGGACAAAGCTTTGTCATCATACAGACTGTGTGGGGTCACTCCTATCGACAGTGTTCAGGACAGATGAGCTGCGATGAGTATAGACCGGCGAGGACAAGAGCCAGCAGTTTGTTCCCTCTTGTTGGTTTTCACACCATCTGCTGCAGATCCAGTTGATCAAATCTATTTCATAATAGCTGATAAACTATGTCATTAATACTAATACAACATCCACGCACCCACAAACACACAGATACAAACACACACACAAATGCATACAGCTACCAGTGATACAGTCTGGGGTAAAGGTGGGTATCCTCGCCTTTGCCTTGTTGATCGCCCGGAAGCGTATATTGCTTGGTTGGAGGTCTCCCACTCCGCTCAGTGCCTGCGCGTGGCTGGGTGACTTAATGTTATTTCTGCATTTGGAGAAAGTCAGGTTCACCATCAGGAGGTCGGTGGAGAGGTTCTATCTAAGATGCCAACCATTTATTTCCTTTTTAAGGAGTTAGTCACCCTCAGTTGTTAGGGGGTTTTGGTTAGTTTTTGTACTAAGTTAATTAGGTGTGTGTTTGTCTCCTTTTTTTGGATTCTGAAGCTTTGCCTTTTTTTGTTAGAACATAGAACAAACAGTGCAGAAGGAGGCCATTCAGCCCATCTTAACCCTCACTTCCACCCTATCCCCGTCACCCAATAACCCCACCTAAACTTTTATGGTCACTAAGGGTAACGTATCATGGCCAATCCACCTAACCTGCACATCTTTGGACTGTGGGAGGAAACCGGAGCACCCGGAAAAAAACCACAGTGCTATCCACGTGCTACCGTGCTGCCCAACATGTTCTATTTTGTATTGGCTATTATGAATTTTTATAATAAACAAAACAAAAGGAAATGCGTACACGCAAACACATACTCAAACAGGCAGAAAAACACACAAAAAAAACAAACACCATGCATGCACATGCACAGACATGTAAACACGTGCACAAACACATACAAACAGGCTGGCGCACACACTCACACCCTCCAATATGTATATTGAGTTGGGCATTGTGCAATGGCTTTAAAGCAGTGAAGATGTTGCCATCAGGTACTTGAGGTGAAGTTCAGGATAAGTGAGAAGAACGTTTTGTATTAATAACAATAAAACACAAAGAGAATGAGATGGGAAAGATGAGAGAGAACAGAGTGAAATCCAGTACCAACCTCTGCAAAGGAGATCTCATTGATAGTCTGATGGCTAAGCTCAGACACTGTTCCATCGCTACCTTCAAGGGTCACTGTAGCTTTCATGCTGTATCCTTGCATCTTGACATTTAAGGTCAAAGGTACCGTCTTTGCCTTCACATCACTCAAAACGTTCCAGTTCACATTTCCTTCAGTGTTTGAAGTACAGGTGAACACAATTGGCAGACTGTGAGTGAAACAGACAAGCATCAAAAGGATGGAGTGATGGACTATGCATTTTGACAAAACAAGTATAGTTCACTGAGCAATTTCAGAACAGTTCACTGTGAGTTTACAGACCAGATACAGTTCACTGTGAGTTTATATACCAGATACAATTCACTGTGAGGATATGGATAATGTACAGTTCACTATGAGGATACGGACCAGATACAGTTTATGGTGAAGTTAGAGACCAGGTACAGTTCAATGTAAAGATACGGACAATCTACATTCTCTCTGTTTTTTATTGTTTCACTGTGAGGAAAGAGACCAGATACAGATGACTGCAATGTAGCAACCAGTACCGGTACATAGTGAGATTATGGTCCAGGTATACTTCGCTGTGAGGTTACTGACCAGGTAGGGTTCACTATGAGGTTACAGCCAAGTACAGTTCACCGTGAGTTACCGGCCAGGTGCAGTTCACCGTGAGTTACCGGCCAGGTGCAGTTCACTATGAGGATACGGACCGGGTACAATTCATTGTGAGGATAAGGACCAGGTATAGTTCACCATCAGGACATGGACCAGGCACAGTTCACTGTCAGGATACGGACCAGGCACAGTTCACTGTCAGGATACGGACCAGGCACAGTTCACTGTCAGGATACGGACCAGGCACAGTTCACTGTCAGGATACGGACCAGGCACAGTTCACTGTCAGGATACGGACCAGGCACAGTTCACTGTCAGGATACGGACCAGGCACAGTTCACTGTCAGGATACGGACCAGGTACAGTTCACTGTCAGGATACGGACCAGGCACAGTTCACTGTCAGGATACGGACCAGGCACAGTTCACTGTCAGGATACGGACCAGGCACAGTTCACTGTCAGGATACGGACCAGGCACAGTTCACTGTCAGGATACGGACCAGGCACAGTTCACTGTCAGGATATGGACCAGGTACAGTTCACTGCCAGGGTACGGACCAGGCACAGTTCACTGTCAGGATACGGACCAGGCACAGTTCACTATGTGGATACGGACCAGGCACAGTTCACTGTCAGAATATGGACCAGGCACAGTTCACTGTCAGGATACGGACCAGGCACAGTTCACTGTCAGGATACGGACCAGGCACAGTTCACTGTCAGGATATGGACCAGGCACAGTTCACTGTCAGGATATGGACCAGGCACAGTTCACTGTCAGGATACGGACCAGGCACAGTTCACTGTCAGGATATGGACCAGACACAGTTCACTGTCAGGATACGGACCAGACACAGTTCACTGTCAGGATACGGACCAGGCACAGTTCACTGTCAGGATACGGACCAGACACAGTTCACTGTCAGGATATGGACCAGGCACAGTTCACTATGTGGATACGGACCAGGCACAGTTCACTGTCAGGATACGGACCAGGTACAGTTCACTATGTGGATACGGACCAGACACAGTTCACTATGTGGATACGGACCAGGCACAGTTCACTGTCAGGATACGGACCAGGCACAGTTCACTGTCAGGGTACGGACCAGGTACAGTTCACTGTCAGGATACAGACCAGGCACAGTTCACTATGTGGATACGGACCAGGCACAGTTCACTGTCAGGATACGGACCAGGTACAGTTCACTGTCAGGATACGGACCAGGTACAGTTCACTGTCAGGATACGGACCAGGCACAGTTCACTGTCAGGATATGGACCAGGCACAGTTCACTGTCAGGATATGGACCAGGCACAGTTCATTGTCAGGATATGGACCAGGCACAGTTCATTGTCAGGATATGGACCAGGCACAGTTCATTGTCAGGATACGGACCAGGTACAGTTCACTGTCAGGATATGGACCAGGCACAGTTCACTGTCAGGATACGGACCAGGCACAGTTCACTATGTGGATACGGACCAGGCACAGTTCACTGTCAGGATATGGACCAGGCACAGTTCACTGTCAGGATATGGACCAGGCACAGTTCATTGTCAGGATACGGACCAGGCACAGTTCACTGTCAGGATACGGACCAGGCACAGTTCACTGTCAGGATATGGACCAGGCACAGTTCATTGTCAGGATACGGACCAGGCACAGTTCACTGTCAGGATACGGACCAGGCACAGTTCACTGTCAGGATACGGACCAGGCACAGTTCACTATGTGGATACGGACCAGGCACAGTTCACTGTCAGGATATGGACCAGGCACAGTTCACTGTCAGGATACGGACCAGGCACAGTTCACTATGTGGATACGGACCAGGCACAGTTCACTGTCAGGATACGGACCAGGCACAGTTCACTATGTGGATACGGACCAGGCACAGTTCACTGTCAGGATACGGACCAGGCACAGTTCACTGTCAGGATATGGACCAGGCACAGTTCACTATGTGGATACGGACCAGGCACAGTTCACTGTCAGAATATGGACCAGGCACAGTTCACTGTCAGGATATGGACCAGGCACAGTTCACTGTCAGGATATGGACCAGGCACAGTTCACTATGTGGATACGGACCAGGCACAGTTCACTGTCAGAATATGGACCAGGCACAGTTCACTGTCAGGATATGGACCAGGCACAGTTCACTGTCAGGATATGGACCAGGCACAGTTCACTATGTGGATACGGACCAGGCACAGTTCACTGTCAGAATATGGACCAGGCACAGTTCACTGTCAGGATATGGACCAGGCACAGTTCACTGTCAGGGTACGGACCAGACACAGTTCACTGTCAGGATATGGACCAGGCACAGTTCATTGTCAGGATATGGACCAGGCACAGTTCACTGTCAGGATATGGACCAGGCACAGTTCACTGTCAGGATATGGACCAGGCACAGTTCATTGGCAGGATACGGACCAGGTACAGTTCACTGTCAGGATATGGACCAGGCACAGTTCACTGTCAGGATATGGACCAGGCACAGTTCACTGTCAGGATACGGACCAGGCACAGTTCACTGTCAGGATATGGACCAGGCACAGTTCACTGTCAGGATATGGACCAGGCACAGTTCACTGTCAGGATATGGACCAGGCATAGTTCACTGTCAGGATACGGACCAGGCACAGTTCACTGTCAGGATATGGACCAGGCACAGTTCATTGTCAGGATATGGACCAGGCACAGTTCATTGTCAGGATACGGACCAGGTACAGTTCACTGTCAGGATATGGACCAGGCACAGTTCACTGTCAGGATACGGACCAGGCACAGTTCACTATGTGGATACGGACCAGGCACAGTTCACTGTCAGGATATGGACCAGGCACAGTTCATTGTCAGGATACGGACCAGGCACAGTTCACTGTCAGGATACGGACCAGGCACAGTTCACTGTCAGGGTACGGACCGGACACAGTTCACTGTCAGGATATGGACCAGGCACAGTTCACTGTCAGGATACGGACCAGGCACAGTTCACTGTCAGGATATGGACCAGGCACAGTTCACTGTCAGGGTACGGACCGGACACAGTTCACTGTCAGGATATGGACCAGGCACAGTTCACTGTCAGGATACGGACCAGGCACAGTTCACTGTCAGGATATGGACCAGGCACAGTTCACTGTCAGGATACGGACCAGACACAGTTCACTATGTGGATACGGACCAGGCACAGTTCACTGTCAGGATATGGACCAGGCACAGTTCACTGTCAGGATATGGACCAGGTACAGTTCACTGTCAGGATACGGACCAGGCACAGTTCACTGTCAGGATATGGACCAGGCACAGTTCACTATGTGGATACGGACCAGGCACAGTTCACTGTCAGGATATGGACCAGGCACAGTTCACTGTCAGGATATGGACCAGGTACAGTTCACTGTCAGGATACGGACCAGGCACAGTTCACTGTCAGGATATGGACCAGGCACAGTTCACTGTCAGGATATGGACCAGCCAGAGTTCACTATGTGGATACGGACCAGGCACAGTTCACTATGTGGATATGGACCAGGTACAGTTCACTGTCAGGATACGGACCAGGTACAGTTCACTGTCAGGATATGGACCAGCCAGAGTTCACTATGTGGATACGGACCAGGCACAGTTCACTGTCAGGATATGGACCAGCCAGAGTTCACTATGTGGATACGGACCAGGCACAGTTCACTATGTGGATATGGACCAGGTACAGTTCACTGTCAGGATATGGACCAGGCACAGTTCACTGTCAGGATACGGACCAGGTACAGTTCACTATGTGGATACGGACCAGGCACAGTTCACTGTCAGGATACGGACCAGGTACAGTTCACTATGTGGATACGGACCAGGCACAGTTCACTGTCAATATCACAGTTACAGATTGGGTACAGTTCACTGTGAGGATACAGACAAGTTTCTATTTACTGTGAGTTGGCGGAAAAGTTACAGATCACTGTGAGAACACAGACAGTTTACTGTGAGGTTACGGACCAGGTACAGTTCATTTGAGGTTATGGTCTAGATACAGTTCAGTGTGAGAGTATGGACCAGCTACAGTTCACTGTGCGGGTATGGACCAGGTGCAGTTCACTGTGAGGTTAAGTTCACTAATAGATTACGGATCAGGGACCCGGGAGTCCAGGAAGAGAGAGAGGCCGACGTTCTGGCCTTTGCTTTCCTGGTAGCCCGGCGATGAATATTGTTAGCATGGAGGGACTCAAAGCCCCCGAGGGCTGAGGTATGGCTGTCGGACATGGCGAGCATTCTTGGCCTGGTGAAAGTCAAGTTCGAAATGTTGAAAGAAATTCATCGCATATCATGTGACAATGGTCGTGAATCTGATTCTGCTAATACCAATGAGCCTATCTTTACAAGAATGATTCCCCACAGAAACATGTCAAGGAGAGAATCTGGTATAAAGAACCAGGTTGTGAGAACTCCAAGAGCATAAGAAAGAGGAGTCCAAATCTAATAATAAACAGTGATGAAGATTCAGGTGAGAATTCTGAATCCAATTTGGCTTCTGAAGAAATGATAAACAACTGCTACTGAATTGACCTGTCATTGATTGATCTTGAACAGTTGGCAAGTGACGTGCCATCCTCTGAAAATAAAGAACAGTTGAAATCAGGAGTGCACAAATTGTTTCAGTCCGTATGACTATAAGGACTGCAAGGAGGAGGTAAAAGCTGTAGAACAAAGAATGGTGCGTATACAGCCAACTGATTCTGCGATATTGAATCCTCAGCTTTACATGGAACGTACAGCGCAGAAGGAGGCCATTCGGTTTTTTTTTGGGTCACTAGGGACAATTTAGCATGGCCAATCCACCTAACCTGCACGTCTTTGGACTGGGAGGAAACCAGAGCACCTGGAGGAAACCCACGCAGACACGGGGAGAACGTGCAGACTCCACACAGACAGTGACTCAGCAGGGAATCGAACCTGGGACCCTGGCGCTGTGAAGCCACAGTGCTAATCACTTGTGCTACCGAGCTGCCCATAAACTTGATGCTGAAAGTAACCAAGTGAAGAAAAAGAGAGAATAGGGGCAGCACGGTAGCATGGTGGTTAGCATAAATGCTTCACAGCTCCAGGGTCCCAGGTTCGATTCCCGGCTGGGTCACTGTCTGTGTGGAGTCTGCACGTCCTCCCCGTGTGTGCGTGGGTTTCCTCCGGGTGCTCCGGTTTCCTCCCACAGTCCAAAGATGTGCGGGTTAGGTGGATTGGCCGTGCTAAATTGCCCATAGTGTCCTAAAAAGTAAGGTTAAGGGGGGGTTGTTGGGTTACGGGTATAGGGTGGATACGTGGGTTTGAGTAGGGTGATCATTGCTCGGCACAACATCGAGGGCCGAAGGGCCTGTTCTGTGCTGTACTGTTCTATGTTCTAAAGCTGATGGGGTTGAAAAGTGCTAATTGGTTAAAAAGTAACCAAATATTTCCTTCAGCATTGACATTACTGTTTGCAGTTTTGCTGCAGAGGATCCTCGAAATTTGGATGAACATTTATTGGACAATCAGAAAAGACTTGCTGCATTACATGTGAGACAGAAAGAGACAGAAACAGAAGAAACTCATTAAGGGTGCCCTCTCTAATTTGGACAGTCAGGAACCTGACATAGGGAAACACATTGGTCAGGATTCTTCGTCCCGCCGCATGAGATTGCTGTTGCAGCGCCCCCGCCAGCAACAGGATTCTCCGTCCCGCCAGCCGGCCAATGGGGTTTCCCATTGTGGACAGCCCCACATCATCGGGAAATTCCCGGGCATGGGTCCGCTGCCGACGCAACGGATCATTCCACCAGCAGAGAATCCAGTCCTTTGTCTTTGATTTTGAAGAAGAGTGAAAACAAGGCATGGATTGAAGATATCAGAGTGAGTTCTAAAACCAAAAATGCAAACCAACCAACAGAAGAAGAGCAGAGAGCAGATATAATAAAGATACTAAAATAGCACAGACAGAGTTGTAGGGACACACCAGGGGATACTCCGTTATCTAATCATGATGTAGACTTAAGAAACTCTGAACCAATAAATCCACATTGGTCTCTACTAAAATCATGAAGAATGGCTCAGTTTGAGATTGAAATGCAGTTCATGTGGTCATGTTGTGGAATCAAGCGAAAAAGCTGTGATTCACAGAACGTCAAGTAGAGTCTAAAAATAAGTTAATGGTCATCTTAATAAGCGAACCGGTCCGTCCGGACCTTTCCAGACCATTTAAAATGGCCACAACTGCCAGTGAGCTGGGGGCAGGGGTAGTGCTACAAGATGACGATGCAGGAATAGAGAGGTCGGCAGGATATTGGAGCGGAGGAGGGTGAGAGGCGACTTAATAGAGGTTTATAAGATGATGAGGGGTATAGATAGAATGGACGTTCAGAGACTATTTCTTCGGGTGGATGTAGCTGTTACAAGGGGGCATAACTATAAGGTTCAGGGTGGGAGATATAGGAGGGATGTCTGAGGTAGGTTCTTTACTCAAAGAGTGGTTCGGGTGTGGAATGGACACTTTAGGAAATTTCAAGCGGTTATTGGATAGGCACATGGAGCACACCAGAATGACAGGGAGTGAGATAGCTTGATCTTGGATTTGAACAGGGCTCGGCACAACATCAAGGGCCGAAGGGCCAGTTCTGTGCTGTACTGTTCTATGTTCTAAAACAAAGTCCATGCCGAAGGAAGCATTCCACCATTGAAAAGGAAGCCTGAGCCTTGCTACTAGCCCTTCAGCACTTTGAAGTATGCCTATGACATGACATTAAACAAAGCTTAGTTTATACAGACCAAACTCCACTTGCATTTATAAAGAAGTTTAAAACCCAAAACATAAGGGGCGAAATTCTCCGCACCCGCGGAAAGTAGTAAAACCGTCGTAAAAATCGGGAGCGTTTTACGACGGTCGCGAAGGCTTCATTTCCTGACGGATTCACTTCCTGGAAATGGGCTAGTAGCGCGGCCGCGTCAATTACGTGCGTGATGACGACGGAACGCGACGACGATACGATCACGCCCACGTGACGCCGCCCGACGCCGTAAAAAGGCGCGGGCGACCACAGAATCTGTCGGGCAGGATGTCGGAGCCGAGGAGAGCTGCTCCTCGCTTTGTTGATGCTGACGTCGAGGCGCTGCTCGATGCCATGGAGCAGAGGAGGGGCATCATCCGCCCGCGGAGAGGGCATCGCCAACCTGCCAGCGCGGTACGCCAGGCCTGGCGTGACGTGGCTGCTACCGTCAGTGCTGTGGGGCAGACCCCTCGCTCAGCTGAGCAATGTAGGAAGAAGCTACACAACCTCACCAGGTCTGCCAGGGTAAGTGCCATGAGGGTGCCCCCTAGTCACAACCATCCCTCCCTCTTAACTTAAGCACCCCACCCCCCCCCCCCCCGGCCCGGGGGGGGGGGGGGGGGGGGGAGAGGGATTGGGGCAGAGTTATTTGAGGATGGTTCACAAAGTTGTCGCAGACCCAGCGCTCTGGCCCCGAGGAGAGATGCAATCGTCTTATGACAACTTGCCCCCCCCCAAACTGTGCCAGTATCTGAACGGACTGCTGATACCTACCGTTTTGTAATGATCTACCTATGTTCCCTCCCCCAACAGGCCAAGGCCGCTCACAACCACCGTGAGCGGCACAAGACTGGAGGGGGTTCGCCCAACCTGCACCCCCTCAGCACCTTTGAACAGAGGGCCCTGGACCTTGTTGGGGGGGTCTGCCAGCCGCGATATCGCGCTATGCGAGGTTGGCGGAACTGCAGCAAGTGAGACAACCCTCCCTGACAAACACTCACCCCTCCCCCATCCTCTGTCCCTTCACACACCCTGCCCACTGGGATACCTCCCCCAACCTCTGTCCCTTCACACCCTGCCCACTGGGACACCTCCCCCATCCTCTGTCCCTTCACACCCTGCCCACTGGGATACCTCCCCCATCCTCTGTCCCTTCACACCCTGCCCACTGGGACACCTCCCCCATCCTCTGTCCCTTCACACCCTGCCCACTGGGATACCTCCCCCATCCTCTGTCCCTTCACACCCTGTCCACTGGGATACCTCCCCCATCCTCTGTCCCTTCACACCCTGCCCACTGGGACACCTCCCCCATCCTCTGTCCCTTCACACCCTGCCCACTGGGATACCTCCCCCATCCTCTGTCCCTTCACACCCTGTCCACTGGGATACCTCCCCCATCCTCTGTCCCTTCACAAACCCTGCCCACTGGGACCGTCCAGCGGCCTGCCGAGCAAATCTAAATAACCCGTCTCATTCTCTTCCCTAGGACGTGATGCCGAACGACCAGGGCCGTCTGCCTCCAGACGGACACAGGAATCTGTCGCCACCTCACCCGGGGCCTCACAACAGAGGGTGCCCGATCAGCGGGCAGCCCCATCCGCCCCAACCCAATCTGCGGACCAGGACGCACAGAGGGTTCGAAGTCCACTACCACCAGAAATGGCCAGGGACAACCCTCCTGTCGCTGAGCAGCCCCACACCCTGGAGGAGGCCCTAAACATTGAGAGCGTCGGGCTTGCGGCACTGCTTTCTCCCACCACATCCATCATCCCAGAGACACACACCCCGGCGGGCCTATTTAGTGATGAGTCTCCTGGGGCACAGTCTGGTGGGCACATCACAGCTAAGCAGGTCCAGCATGTGGAGGTCGGAGCAACAGAGGGCCCGGACTCGCGGAGGCCAGACCAGGCCCAGGATGCAGCTGGCTCCCAGACGTTTTCTGAGCTCCTGGAGTTTATCAACCCACCCGCACAGCCGATGCCTCAGGAAACCCAGGGAAACAATGGCGGGAGGAGGGCTGCCTTCCTGGCTCTGCAGACGCTGTTAGAGGAGTCGAACCGCGTCCAAGAGCAGGGAGTGGTGCCGCTCATGGCAGAGACCCAGTCCGACACCGCACGGGTGGCATCCGCGGTGGAGGCAATGGGTCAGGTTATGCAAGACGTTGGGGTTAATGTGCACGCGTCATCCTCGGCCGTGGACAGGGTTGCCCTCTCACAGGCAGCAATGTGCCAGAGCTAAAACGACATTGCCGGCGCCCTGCGGGCCATGGCCGAGTCTCAGCAGGTCATGGCCCAGTCGCAGCACGCCATGGCACAGTCCCAGCAGTCGATAGCACAGTCCCAGCAGTCGATAGCACAGTCCCAGCAGTCGATAGCACAGTCCCAGCAGTCGGTCGCGGAGACCATCAACCGCCTGACACATGTGCTGGATGGCGTCGTGCACACACAGGTTGAGGTCGCACAGTCCCTGGTGGGAATGTTTAACTCCCTGGACTCCGTCTCTGCAAACCTTCGGATCCTGGTGGATACCGTTGCAGGCCTCCAGGACTGGCAGCGCCAGGTGTCGGTGGTGCGACGGGGCACCTCCCCGCTCGCACCTCTGTCCCAAAGTGAGGCCCGGGGGCCACCGGGCTCCCCGAGGGAGGAGGAGGTTTCGGGGCCCGTCCCATTAACTCCATCACGGGACGTCCCGGAATTCTCGGCCTCCCCCCGTCCCATCCCTGGTGCATCGGGTGGGCAGCAGGCAGAGCAGGGTGGCACAATGTCACCCGAGACGCCCGCAGAGCAGCCTGGCCCATCAAGGCCTGGTCGCCCCAGGAAACGCTTAGCCAAGGAGAAACGAGTCGAGGGGGGCGATTCGCAGCAATCCTCCTCCACTCCTGCTGTATCATCTGGGGAGTCACTTAGACGTAGTGATAGGGCCCGTAAGGCAACTAAGATAGACACTGAGTAAGTTGGCACGGGTGAAGGGCACAGTTTAGTTGTAGGGGCTAGGGCACCTGTAAATAATTGTTAATATTAAACGCACTGTTCCACCTTACTTGTAATACCGTGTGATTGTTCCACAGCCACAGGAATCGTGATGGTGACCGAGTGTCGCTGGGGGTGACGGGTGGTGAAACCTCGGTGCCGGGTGTGCAGTCCCTGCCCCTACCCCCTCCCACAGCTAGCCCACGCGGGCACGTGATGGAGTGTCAGTGACGAACTCAGCGGCCACCAAGGTGGATGGTTCAGCTATTGCCATGGGTCAGACTCTCTCTAACGATTCTGAGCTCACAGCTCTTCGCAGAGCGGGCTGTCATCATTCCACATGGCACTGATCACACCCGCTGACACAGCCATCAATGTTGTGCCATTCCGTCTGTACCCAGTGATAAGCGTCACGTCGAAGTGGAGCAGTGTACACTGAGGGGGGGGGGGGGGGGGGGGGGGGTTGTGGTGGTGGCAGTTGTGTGTTGACCCTCTGCATGACTAGCGATGCAGGTGGTGGTTTGGTGTTCATCGGGGACGTCACATGCAATGCGTGAACCGTGCTGCCACCAGGGCGTCGCGTGCACGCCGTCCTTGCCGGGTCCGTCGTGCCGCCTCCTGGACATCACCAGCACCTGGGTCGTGTCTGCGTTCTGTGCCCGCCACTCCGCCAGCCTCCTCCTCCTCCTCCTCCTCCCTCGCCTCCTCCTCCTCCTCCTCCTCCTCCTCTGTGCTGGCACCACTGCCACTAGCTTCTCCCTCCGCCTCCTGCAGCAGGTCATCTCCCCTCTGCATCGCGATGTTGTGCAGCGCACAGCAGACCACTACAATGCGAGCGACCCTGTCGGCCTGGTACTGCAGGGCCCCTCCGGAGCGGTCCAGGCACCTGAATCTCATCTTCAGGAGGCCAAGGCAGCGCTCCACCACACCCCTGGTTGCTGCATGGGCCTCGTTGTATCGTGTTTCCGCATTGGTCTGAGGCCTCCGTATAGGCGTCATCAGCCAAGACCTCAGCGGATAACCCCTGTCACCTAGCAACCAGCCCCTCAGCCGGGGGGGACGTCCCTCAAACATCGCAGGGATGAACGACTGCGCTAGTATGTAGGAGTCATGCACACTCCCTGGGAACCTTGCACAGACGTTCATGAACCTCATGTGGGGGTCGCATACCACCTGGACATTAATGGAGTATGTCCCCCTTCTGTTTGTGAACACTTCCTTGTCCACAGCAGGCGGGCGCATGGGGACGTGAACACAGTCGATTGACCCCTGAACCCTCGGTATCCCGGCCACACTGGCAAATCCACGGGCTCGTGAGTCTTGACTTGGTTGGTCCTCGGGAAAGGTGATGTAGCGGTCCGCGATGGCATAGAGGTCACATCCCGGATGCACCTGTGCACCGATGACTGGGAGATCCTGGAGACGTCCCCGCTCAGAGACTGGAAGGAGCCGGTAGCATAGAAGTTCAGAGCGACCATCACCTTGATGGCAACCGGGATCGAGTGTCCTCCCCCCGTTCCACGTGGGGCGAGGTGCGACAGGAGTTGGCAGATATGTATCACCGTCTGCCTACTCAGCCGGAGTCTCCTCCTGCAGGTGATGTCCGTCATTGTTAGGAAAGAGGCCCACACACGGTACACCCTCGGCTTTGGTCGTCGCCTCTGGCGCCGTGGCTGCACCCTCACTCTCTCCTCTTCCTCTTCCTCCTCCTCCTCCCCCCCATGCTGCTCGACGACTGGCAACTCCTCGGCCCTTCCCTCTGCTGCTGCAGCTGGCCCTGCAGCCACTGCGGGTTGTGGGTGTGGATGCTGCTGCATCTCCAAATCCAGTAGAGCGGCCCCAACCACTGCGCAGAACATCGCCGTTCTGTTCCCATACATCGTGCTAACCTACAGAAGGGTGGTGGGAGGCAGAGAAACGGGACATGTTAGACGGAGGTTAGTCGACACCTCGGCAGCCGCCAGCCATGGGATACCAGTGTGTCCCGGTGGCCTGGTCGCGCTGCTGACACGCGGTCAGCCTAACCCCTGGTCACTTTCTGCATCCAACGGCCAGTAAACTATGGCCTCCTCACGGGTGCGTCAGTGGCCTGTGTCCGGAAGCCACAGGGGAACCAGCGGCCGTGTCCTCGTGACCGGCACACCATGGCATGCTGGCAGACATTTTGTTACGGGGTTGGACGGCTCACTCTCTACCTAACCCCCCCCCCTCCGTCGCCCCCCCACTGCCTCCCCCGTCGCCCCCCACTGCCTCCCCCGTCTCCCCCACTGCCTCCCCCGTCTCCCCCACTGCCTCCCCCGTCACCCCCCACTGCCTCCCCCGTCACCCCCCACTGCCTCCCCCGTCACCCCCCACTGCCTCCCCCGTCTCCCCCACTGCCCCCGCTCTGGACCCCCTCCCGTTCTCAGGGATGCCTTCCCCGTTGTGGCCAGACTCGAGCGGTGCGCTGAGCGGTGCGCTGAGCGGTGCGCAGAGTGGTGCCCTGACCTCCTCCAAGCTGTCGTCAGCCAGGCCGACTGGTTGACGAATTTAAAAAGCAGGTGTGTTTCACGACGTCCAAACAGGGCGCCATGACGTCGGGACTTCGGCCCATCCGGGCCGGTGAATAGCGGGGGGGGGGCTATCAGTGGCGATTCTAGTCGTGTCAGGGGCGGGAAGGAGGCGTTTGTCGGGAATGGCGACTCCGACATTTTGCGGGGTTCGGAGAATAGCGGGAGGGCGTCGGAACAGCGTCGCCGTAAAAATTTCCGACGCCCGCTATTCTCCGAACCGTCGTGAGTCCGGAGAATCGCGCCCAAGGTTATTCCGTTGGGAGTTTATTATGACAACAGTTCAATGTTAAAATTAAACACATCCAATGTGCAGACTGGGAAGAGAACTTTAATAATGGGGATTGATTGGATGAATGATTGTGATTTATGTCTTGAATACCTGACATTTCATTATTTTAGGTAAGGGTCCTTCCTGTTTGTTCCCTTATTTCCTGTTTCTTTTCTTTTTCTGTTATCCTTTTTGATCCATGGATGATTAGTGGACATGTATCTTTAAGTCAAGCAGCAGCGAGGCATGGGGATTTCAGAAGTTACAGGAGAGAACACTTTGCTGATCTCTGCTAGTTTGAACAGGAGACCTCAGACTTTTCAGCACCAGAGAGAGAGATGGGCAGACTTGGTTTGATTGACTCACTGGTGGCCAATGACTTGGCCAAAAAAGTTGCTCTGCCTGGTAACAGGTGGCGATTTGATCCTACCCCAGTAGAATGGTTCTCAGAGTCCTGAGGGAGCAGGTGAGTCCTAGACACACAAAGAAAAGGACCTGCTCGCTCTTTCTCCAGAAGGCTGTGAGTGATATCTGAAGCTGCAGATAACCTGAATGAATCTACAATAAAAAACTTTGGACTGAAAACAAAGTTCAAAGGGGAGAAAGGTGCTAAAAACCACCATCTTAAACAAAGACTCTTTTCTCCTTTGCCTATGATTTCACCCCTTTTGTCTCCGCTGTGTATGTCTGTCGTGTTCGTGTGTATATAGAGGGTGGGAATTAGGAATTTGATAATAGTTAACCAGACGTATGTGCTGCATATTTCATTATAGTTCTTGTTATTAATAAAAAGTAATTGTGTTTACATTTACAACCTGGTGACTGTAATTATTGGGCATTCAAGGGTCAACGACTTTGGATATTATTTTAAGAATTATTAGTGAATTCACTTGCGTTGTGACTTTAGTTCAAGTGGGTCTGGAATTTACCGCACATCAGCCCAGGGTGTCTTACCAGAGGTTACAGACCAATTATAGTTCACTGTGGGGCTATAGACAAGATACTGTTCACTGTGATGTTAATGGCCAAGTGCAGTTCACTGTGATGTTACAGACTAATTACAGTTCGCTGTGAGGCTACGGCCAGGTACAGTTCACTGTGAGGGTATATCTAAGCCTAGATATTGTCCAGGTCTTGCTACATTTGAATATGGACTGCTTCAGAGTTGCAAATGGTGCTGAACATTGTGCAGTCACCAGCCAAAATCACCATTGAGAATTCCTACAGTGCAGAAAGAGACCGATAGACTTTGCACTGACCCTTTGAACGTGGAAACACCAACCAACATTCCCATTTCGAATTCCTACAGTGTAGAAGGAGGCCATTCAAGTTCGCACTGACCCTTTGAATGAGCATCTTACCTATACCCATTCCTCCACTCTAATCTCACAACTCCACCTAAACTGCACATCTTTGGATACTAAGGGGAAATTTACCCTGGCCAATCCACCTAACCTACACACTATTAGACTGTGGGAGGAAACCGGAGCATCTGGAGGAACCCCATACAAACACAGGGAGAAAGCGCAAATTCCATACAGTCAGCTACTCAATTGAACCCGGGTTCCTGGCACTGTGAGACAGCAGTGCTAACCCATGCTGGCCTTCTGATCTTGCGATCGAAGGAAGGTCATTGATGAAGCAACTGAAGCTGGATGAGCGAGGACACTACCATGAGGAACTCCTGCAGTAATCTCTCAGGGCAGCATGGTAGCATTGTGGATAGCACAACTGCTTCACAGCTCCAGGGTCCCAGGTTCGATTCCGACTTGAGTCACTATCTGTGCGGAGTCTGCACATCCTCCCCATGTGTGCGTGGGTTTCCTCCGGGTGCTATGGTTTCCTCCCACAGTCCAAAGATCTGCAGGTTAGGTGGATTGGCCATGATAAATTGCCCTCAGTGTCCAAAATTGCCCTTAGTGTTGGGTGGGGTTACTGGGTTATGGGGATAGGGTGGAGGTGTTGATCTTGGGTAGGGTGCTCTTTCCAAGAGCAGGTGCAGACTCGATGGGCCGAATGGCCTCCTTCGGCACTGTAAATTCTATGAAATTCTATGACTGAGATGATTGGACTCTAACGATTGCAACCACTTTTCTTTTCAACAACGGAGAATCGCCGAGCAGAACTGATCTTCGGGTAAGTGTTCTCCAAGACGGCCTTCAGAACGTGCGACAACGCAGAATCGCTAAGCAGAAACGTATAACCAACTTCCGCACACGAGTACGGTCTCAACTGAGACCTCGATTCATATCACGTTACATTCACCCCCCCCACCATCTGGCCTGGGATGGCGAAATCCTACCAACTGTCCTGGCTTGAGACAATTCACACCTCTTTAACCTGGGATTACTCTTCTCTCTGGATCTGTAAAGACTTAATTACCTGCAAATGATACTAAGATTGGTGGAGTTGCAGATAGCGAGGAGGACTGTCAGAGAATACAACAAAATATAGATAGATTGGAGAGTTGGGCAGAGAAATGGCAGATGGAGTTCAATCCAGGCAAATGCGAGGTGATGCATTTTGGAAGATCAAATTCAAGAGCGGACTATATGGTCAATGGAAGGGTCTTGGGGAAAATTGATGTGCAGAGAGATCTGGGAGTTCAGGTCCATTGTACCCTGAAGGTGGCAACGCAGGTTGATAGAGTGGTCAAGAAGGCATACAGCATGCTTGCCTTCATCGGACGGGGTATTGAGTACAAGAGTTGGCAGGTCATGTTACAGTTGTATAGGACTTTGGTTCGGCCACATTTGGAATACTGCGTGCAGTTCTGGTCGCCACATTACGAGAAGGATGTGGATGCCTTGGAGAAGGTGCAGAGGAGGTTCACCAGGATGTTGCCTGGTATGGAGGGTGCTAGCTATGAAGAAAGGTTGAGTAGATTAGGATTGTTTTCATTGGAAAGACGGAGGTTGAGGGGGGACCTGATTGAGGTCTACAAATTATGAGAGGTATGGACAGGGTGGATAGCAACAAGCTTTTCCCAAGAGTGGGGGTGTCAGTTACAAGGAGTCACGATTTCAAGGTGAGAGGGGGAAAGTTTAAGGGAGATGTGCGTGGAAAGTTTTTTACGCAGAGGGTGGTGGGTGCCTAGAACGCTTTACCAGCGGAGGTGGTAGAGGCGGACCCAATAGCATCATTTAAGAAGCATCTCGACAGGTATATGAATGGGCGGGAACAGAGGGAAGTAGACCTTGGAAAATAGGAGACAGGTTTAGATAAAGGATCTGGATCGGCGCAGGCTGGGAGGGCCGAAGGGCCTGTTCCTGTGCTGTAATTTTCTTTGTTCTTTGTTCAAAGTATCATCTTGCATCTTTGACTTTGTCTATATATATGTTTCTGGAACCAACCTCTTCATTTACCTAAGGAAGAAGCAGTGCTCCGAAAGCTAGTGATTTGAAACAAACCTGTTGGACTTTAACTTGGTGTTGTAAAACTTCTTACTGTGCTCACCCCAGCCGGCATCTCCACCTGGTTTTGCTCCCTGATGCCATACTTGGTCAAATATTATAGAACATAGAACAGTACAGTACAGTACAGCACAGAACAGGCCCTTCGGCCCACAATGTTGTGCCGAGCCATGATCACCCTACTCAAACCCATGTATCCACCCTATCCCAGTAACCCAACAACCCCCCCCCCCCCCCTTAACCTTACTTTTTAGGACACTACGGTCAATTTAGCATGGCCAATCCACCTAACCCGCACATCTTTGATGTCAAGGGCAATCACTCGCACCTCACCGCTGGAGTTCAGCTCTTTTGGTCTTAGAACATTACAGCGCAGTACGGGCCCTTCGGCCCTCGATGTTGCGCCGACCTGTGAAACCATCTGAAGCCTATCTGACCTACATTATTCCATTTTCATCCATATGTCTATCCAGTGACCACTTAAATGCCCTTAAAGTTGGCGAGTCTACTACTGTTGCAGGCAGGGCGTTCCACACCCCTACTACTCTCTGAGTAAAGAAACTGCCTCTGATATCTGTCCTATATCTACCACCCCTCAATTTAAAGCTATGTCTCCTCATGTTGGTCATCACCATCCGAAGAAGGAGACTCTCAGTGTCCACCCTATCTAACTCTCTGATTATCTTATATCTCTCTATTAAGTCACCTCTCAGCCTTCTCCTCTCTAACGAAAACAACCTCAAGTCCCTGAGGCTTTCCTCGTAAGACCTTCCCTCCATACCAGGCAACATCCTAGTAAATCTCCTCTGAACCCTTTCCAAAGCTTCCACATCCTTCCTATAATGTGGTGACCAGAACTGCACGCAGTACTCCAGGAGCGGCCGCACCAGAGTTTTGTACAGCTGCAGCATGATCTTGTGGCTCCGAAACTCAATCCCCCTACTGATAAAGGCAAGCACACCATATGCCTTCTTAACAGCCCTATTAACCTGGGTGGCAACTTTCAGGGATTTATGTACCTGGATGCCGAGATTTCTCTGTTCATCTACACTACCAAGAATCTTGCCATTAGCCCAATACTCTGCATTCCTGTTACTCCTTCCAAAGTGAACCACCTTGCACTTTTCCGCATTAAACTCCATCTGCCACCTCTCAGCCCAGCTCTGCAGCTTATCTTTGTCCCTCTGTATCCTATAACATCCTTCAGCACTATCCACAACTCCACCGACCCTCGTGTCATCTGCAAATTTACTAACCCATCCTTCTACACCCTCTTCCAGGTCATTTATAAAAATGACAAAAAGCAGTGGCCCCAAAACAGATCCTTGTAGTACACCACTAGTAACTGAACTCCAGGATGAACATTTGCCATCAACCACCACCCTCTGTCTTTTTCAGCTAGCCCATTACTGATCCAAACCGCTAAATCACCTTCAATCCCATACTTCCTTATTTTCTGCAATAGCCTACCGTGGGGAACCTTATCAAACGCCTTACTGAAATCCATATACACCACATCAACCGCTTTACCCTCATCCACCTGTTTGGTAACCTTCTCAAAAATCTCAATAAGGTTTGTGAGGCATGACCTACCCTTCACAAAACCGTGTTGAGTATCGCTAATCAACTTGTTCTTTTCAAGATGATTATAAACCCTATCTCTTATAACCTTTTCCAACATTTTACCCACAACCGAAGTAAGGCTCACAGGTCTATAATTACCAGGGTTGTCTCTACTCCCCTTCTTGAACAAGGGGATAACATTTGCTATCCTCCAGTCTTCCGGCACTATTCCTGTCGACAAAGGCGACATAAAGATCAAGGACAAAGGCTCTGCAATCTCCTCCCTGGCTTCCCAGAGAATCCTAGGGTAAATCCCATGTGGCCCAGGGGACTTATCTATTTTTACACTTTCCAAAATTGCTAACACCTCCTCCTTTTGAACCTCAATTCCATCTAGCCTGGTCGACTGAACCTGAGTATTCTCCTCGACAACATTGTCTTTCTCCAGTGTAAACACTGACGAAAAATATCCATTTAACGCTTCCCCTATCTCCTCTAATTCCACACACAACTTTCCACTACTATTCTCAATTGGCCCTAATCTTACTCTAGTCATTCCTTTGTTCCTGATATACCTATAGAAAGCCTTAGGGTTTTCCTTGATCCTATCCACCAATGACTTTTCGTGTCCTCTCCTCGATCTTCTTAACTCTCCCTTTAGGTCCTTCCTGGCTAACTTGTAACTCTCAAGTGCCCTAACTGAGCCTTCATGTCTCATCCTAACATAAGCCTTCTTCTTCCTCTTGACAAGTGCTTCAACTTCCTTAGTAAACCACGGTTCCCTTGCTCGACAACTTCCTCCCTGCCTGACAGGTACATACTTATCAAGGTCACGCAGTAGCTGTTCCTTGAAAAAGCTCCACATTTCGATTGTACCCATCCCCTGCAATTTCCTTCCCCATCCTATACATCCTAAATCTTGCCGAATAGCATCATGATTGCCTTTCCCCCAGCTATGATTCTTGCCTTGTGGTATATACCTATCCCTGCCCATTGCTAAAGTAAACATAACCGAATTGTGATCACTATCACCAAAGTGCTCACCTACATCTAAATCTAACACCTGGCCGGGTTCATTACCCAGTACCAAATCCAATGTGGCCTCGCCCCTTGTTGGCCTGTCCACATACTGTGTCAGAAAACCCTCCTGCACACACTGCACAGTACTGTATAGTACTCGAACTATAGTATTTCCAGTCAATATTTGGAAGGTTAAAGTCCCCCATAACAACTACCCTGTTACTCTCGCTCCTGTCGAGAGTCATCTTTGCAATCCTTTCCTCCACATCTCTGGAACTATTCGGAGGTCTATAGACAACTCCCAACAGGGAGTTTGAACCAAGGCTGTAATGAGGTCAGGAACTGAGTGGTCCTGGCAGAACCCAAACTGAGCATCAGTGAGCAGATTATTGCTAAACAGGTGCTGCTTGCTAGCACTGTTGATTATTTATTCCAGCTATTAACTGATGAGTGAGAGTAAACTGTTGGGGCGGTAATTGTCTGGGTTTGATTTGTCCTGTTTCTTGTGTACAGGACAAACCTGCACAATTTTCCACATTGCTGGGTACTTTGCTCTAAATGTGTTGGCTTTTCTCTAAGGAAGTGCCTGGCTTGGCTTTCAATTCTGGTTGTTGAAAGATCTTATCACTAATTTTCTTTATCATTCATTCATGAAAAGTGGGAAGTGAGGTCAGGTTCTGTAATGTGCATTAGATGCATGTGGTTGTATCCCAGGGAGAGCCAGCACCAAAACTTCAAACTGTATGTAATTGTCAAAGAATTCTCCTGATCAAGGTTGAAAAAACAAAACTTAGCATCATCCCAAACCACAGGACACAATCATACAAAAGCAATCAACTTGAGTGTTTCTACTTTAGCCACAGGAAAAAAACCACGTTCAGATAATCAGAACTAGATCTTCAAGGGTAGAGCTAATGAGTTCCATAGTTGACAACATTGACATGGAGCAATGTGCTTCATTGAGCTGTTCATTGTGCTGTGAAGTCTGGCTGATTGCTGATTTTCATACCTGCTGAGAGGGGGAATAATACCCTCCATCGGCTCCACAACGAGTTTGGAAATATATCCCTCTGAGTACAGTGTGTCCTCTCTGAAATGGAAGCTAAATGGACTCACTTCTTTATTAAGCATGTGGACAGTTTCATGTGCTTTCTGGCCTGTGGATGACAAAAGAAACAGGATTGGTGCTGTTAGCCAGTTAACAGTTTTATATCTATTATGATTGCAGACCAGACCACAACAGTGGCTAGGATACTGGACTGAAACCCCAATATTTTATTTTATTTGTAAGACAGGAAAACATACAGCTTTAAATCCATTCTACATTCCAATGGCACAGATTAATATTTGCTTCCCTGAATGGAATTTTGCTTCCCAGAACTGAATTTGCCAAGGTAACACTGCCAGGCTGCATGAGTGGCAGAGCCAAAATGCCAGGCTGGCAGTGCCAAGGTGCCTAGGTGGCAGCGGGAGTGTAAGGGTACCAACCTGCCCAAGTATCAACCACCCGGGGCCTCCGATGATCTGGGTGCCCCCCCCCCCTCCCTCCCCCCCACCGCCCCCCAGGTGTCGTTGTGCCTGGTCCATGTTTGTGTGGACCACTGCCAAACGGCGCCAAGGCAAGGTTTCCCATGCATGGCATTCATTCCCGGGCCTTGGGAGAACCGGTCGTTACATATTTCAATGATCTAATGGCTTAGTTAGATATGCAAATCTAGATCCTGCCCAGCGACGGTGAGATCCAGATCGCGATGTCTCGTGAGATTTCACAAGGCATTCCGAGTCTTGCAAATCTCAGGGGAGGCCTCTCGGAAGATTTAAAGGCCTCATCGCATCAACAAGTCGGACCCAACGAGGCAGTTCAATCGTGTCCAATATGTTTAAAATCCTGCATTTGTCACAGTGACCTAGAGGAGTGCCATGACATTCTGGCTGCTTTGTGAAGGGCACAGTTTCTAGCTTGAAGACAAATGTTTCTTCAGTGAAGTAATATAAAATGCTATGCATTTAATACCTCCGGCTCCCCATCTATTTTAGATTTTACAGTATTGGCACGCAAATAAAATTTAACTTTATTGCATTGAAGTTCATGTCACGATCTGTTTGCTATCTATTTGTAGGGGGTGTACTGTTACTTCACAGCACCAGGTTCCAGGTTCGATTCCATCTTGGGTCACTGTCTGTGCGGAGTCTGCATGTTCTCCCTGTGCCTGCATGGGTTTCCTCCAGGCAATCCAATTTCGTCGCACATGTCCCAAAGACGTGCTGTTAGGTGAATTGGACATTCTGAATTCTCACTCTGTGTACCCGAACAGGCGCCATAGTGTGGTGACTAGGGGATTTTCACAGTAACTCCATTGCAGTATTAATGTAAGCCTAATTGCGAAAATAATAAAGATTATTATTATTTATCTCACCTTCCTCGGCCCATTTATTTTCATCCATTTCATTTTAACTGTCTTTTTTACCATTTCTTTCTTTCTTAATATATATTAACTCTCCCCCCTCCCACCCTACCATCTTCTCCACCTTTCCTTAGTCTTTCTCCACTTTGCTTCCCCCTTCCCCTCCCCCCACATCTGCTGTTTGGCCTTTCACATATTTTGTTCTCTCCGAGGACTGCCATTAGCACTCTTTCCACTTGGTTTCTTTAGCATCCCGTTTCCTTGGGTTTCTGTGGCTATGACTCATCTTTCATTCTCACTCCACAGTATAAATATTTCCCACTTTCTCTGTCTGTTAGCTTGGACAAAGAGTCATTGGACTCGAAACATTAGCACTTTTCTCTCGCAACAGATGCTACAAGACTTGCTGAGATTTTCCAGCATTTTCTTTTTGGTTTTAGATTCCAGCATCCACAGTAATTTGCTTTTATTCCTATATATTTTGTTTGTCCCATCTCTGATTAAGGGGACGGGCTGTGAAACTGCTCCCAGGTCAGTAAGCATCCCACTGAGTTACGTTCAGGTAATCAGGGGAGTCACTTACCCCGGCTCCCTCTTACAGTGGGACATACCAGGCCTTCACTCAGGAGCAGTCTCCTGCTTTGATTCCAGACACTTAGGATGGGATTCTTTGGTCCGCCAGCCACGTTTTCCAGCGCGCTACAACCCCACTAGCAGTGGGATTCCCTATTCCCGCAGCCGGCCATTGGGGTTTCCCAATGTGGCCACCTCATGCCATCGGGAAGACTGTGGCTATGGGTGTGCTGCCGGCGGACCAGAGAATCCTGCCGATGGAGAAGTCCGCTGTTAATTTCCCCTAAAACAATAAATTCAAACCTGTTGAGGACTTGGATTCCATTCCCAGAGGCTCTTCCTGCCTCGTTCTCCGGCCCCTGATTAACAAATTAATTTCAACCATTCAGCGCACTAGTTAAAGGCATGCTTCAGTAAACAAGCACCACTGGGGGCTGCCTTACCAATTTTATGATGGGAAAATCACTAATTTCACTTCTGTTGAAGTGAAAAAATTCAAATACATACCTTCCAGCACAAATTTGTAGTTGATGTGGGACTGTTCGATGGAGACTGCTGGTTCTCGAGTCTTGCCACACAACAGGAATGGAACGGTGATATTTTGTTCTGGAATTATGAAGCTCCAGAATGATTCAGTGATGTTCAACTGCTGAGGCACAAACTGAAAGCTGACCTGGAGAAAGGACATGTAGTCATACAAGAGTCATAACCATGTGGCGAAGCTGATACCATCGCTGTTGAAATCTATTCTGATGCCAAAAACTATGTTATGTTGAAAACATCATTCTTCAGTCTCAGGAGATACAAGTGGAAGTAAAAAGACGTTGAACATGCTTTTCAATGGGTCCTCGGCAAGACATTTCATTGCTGTTATTAATGACTGCCCTCTCCACTTATTTACTGTAACTGAATCTCATTCCTGTGGAACAGCACATTTCTCCTACTCGGAAAGGCTAAAGTTAAAACAATTGCTGTAGATTATATCTGAACCACCATATTACGTTGCAGATAAAAGTGCCACTTTACAAATTAGACTAGTTAGTAATTATCACAATTAAGCATTGTGTAGGTCTCCATTAACTTGACCCTGGCTGTGAATGGGCTGATATTGGGCTAATTTGTCATCTTTGTTTGCTAAACAGCAAGTCAATTAGGTTCACGCAGTGACAAGTGGTAACTTAAATCAGCAGTTTGCACAATGGCACAAAAGGACTAACAATAGTATTTGAGCTCCCCCTGGTGTCACATTTAGTGTGAGGTAGAATTCATCCACTGATCGGGTCATCTGGTTCAGTCTGAGTTAGCTAATCTCAATCAGAGATGATGTAGAGATGCCGGCGTTGGACTGGGGTGAGCCCAGTAAGAATTCTCACAACACCAGTTAAAGTCCAACAGGTTTGTTTCAAACACTAGCTTTCGGAGCACTGCTCCTTGCTCAGGTGAATGAAGAGGTATGTTCCAGGAAACATACATAGACAAATTCAAAGATGCCAGACAATGCAAGCATTTGCAGGTAATCAAGTCTTTGCAGATCCAGAGATTGGGGTAACCCCAGGTTAAAGAGGTGTGAATTGACTCAAGCCAGCTGTTACCAACTGTCCTGGCTTGAGACAGTTCACACCTCTTTAACCTGGGGTTACCCCAATCTCTGGATCTGCAAAGACTTGATTACCTGCAAATGCTCGCATTCTAAGCATTGTCTGGCATCTTTGAATTTGTCTTTATATGTTTCTGGAACATACCTCTTCATTCACCTGAGGAAGGAGCAGTGCTCCGAGAGCTAGTGTTTGAAACAAACCTGTTGGACTTTGAACTAGTGCTGTAAGACTTCTTACGATGCTCAATCAGAGATGCAGTGAGAGTGCTACAATTGGCGTCAATGCTCCCAGCCTGTGTTCCTGACCCCGATAATTAGTTAGGCGTCTCTTAATTGAAAGCAGTATTTGATTGCTTTCCAGATGTAATCCTGGACTGAAATCAGGTGTGAGCGACATCCTGAATTTTATCCCAGTGTGATATGTTCCAGGAATCGAATGAGGGACTTTACTGGGCTGAGCGATTCAATGACAGTGTTAATAGTGAGTCATTAGGGCTGCTTTGTTTCTTTTCCAATTGATAAACTATAAAACTGATAAATGGAAAAAAACACCAATCCCACTTCTGTTGACCAAAACTACTTGTGTCTCGAATGTAATGAGCTTGATTGTTCCTACCAAGGGCCTTTTGCTCCCTCCAATATCGACTATCCCCATCCTCTTCTTGCCTGTCTTCCATCTTCTGCAGCGCCGGCTCTAGGGTTGCTGGCGCCCCGGACAAGCTGAACTTCGGCGCCCTTGGGGGGGGGGGGGGCGGGGGGGGGCGGGGGGGGCGGGGCCGGGGGGGGGGGCCGGGGCCGGGGCCGGGGGGGGGGGAGCGGGGCCGGGGGGGGGGGGGGGGGGGGGCCGGGGGGGGGGGGGCGGGAGGGGGCGGGGGGGAGGGGGCGGGGCGGGGGGGGGGGCCGAGGCCGAGGGGGGGGGGGCGAGGCCGAGGGGGGGGGGGCGAGGCCGAGGGGGGGGGGCGAGGCCGAGGGGGGGGCGAGGAGGGGGGGGCGAGGAGGGGGGGGCGAGGAGGGGGGCCGAGGAGGGGCGGACCCGAGGGGGGGGGCGAGGGGGGGCGGGGCCGAGGAGGGGCGGACCCGAGATGGGGACGGACACGCGGGGGGGCAGACGCGGGGGGCGGGCGGACCCGAGGGCGGGGCGGGGCGGGGACCCGAGGGCGGGGCGGGGGGGATATAGATATAGAATTTACAGTGCAGAAGGAGGCCATTCAGCCCATCTAGTTTGCACCGGCTCTTGGAAAGAGCACCCTACCCAAGTACACACCTCCACCCCATCCCCAAAACCCAGTAACCCCACCCAACACTCAGGACAATTTTGGACAACAGGGGCAATTTAGCATGGCCAATCCACCTAACCTGCACATCTTTGGACTGTGGGAGGAAACCGGAGCACCCGGAGGAAACCCACACACACACGGGGAGGACGTGCAGACTCTGCACAGACAGTGACCCAAGCCGGGAATCGAACCTGGCACCCTGGAGCTGTGAAGCAATTGTGTTAACCACTTTGCAACCGTGCTGCCCTAATCTTGGAATGCTTCACTAAAGACCCTGTATAAATGTATGCACTTAAAGAGTAACAGCAGTCTCTGAACTAACCTCAGTCTTCTTCCCCGCTGTTATATACCCTTTTTCTGTCAGGCAGAAGAACGCTGGTGGCATCCGTACATCCGGTGCATTCTCACATACCCACTGGAAAGAGTAGTCACTGTTTGTTGGATTCAATATGTAGAAGGCTCTGAGAAAAACAAAGAGATATTTATTCCATTCCGAGCAGCAGAGGTGGAGGGTTTCTAGTTATACGTGTACAGTTTGATTAACAGCTCAATTAGATTATTTAAGGGATAAGCAAATTATGGCGGATGCTGGAATCTGAAACAAAAACAGAAAACTATGGCCAATCTCAGCAGGTCTGACAGCAGTTGTGGAGCGAGAACAGAGCTAACGGGTGCAATTAACCCAAAAAATAACTAAGTGTCATTTTGGCAGATTTGGCACGGTGTATCACGTAATGGCTAGATCGTGGCCTGTATTTACACGTACTGTATGAACACATTAGCCCCCACAAGATTCTCAACATGCCTGGCTCCCTCGCTGTCTGGTTCACCCGACTTGTAATCTACCTCGCCACCCGACTTGTAATCTACCTCGCCACCCCCACCAGTCCCTGCAGCCCCCGCCAAAGCCCCCACCTGGCTAGTGGAAAGGCTCCGCAGCCCCGCCCCCCCCCCCCCCCCCCCCCCCCCCCCCCCACCCACCCACCGACTATGGCGGTGCTGGAAACAGTCAACAGTCGCCATGCGAGGTCCCCAAGACCTGTGAAAACCCATCGGGAATTCGGCCCATTGGGGGCAGAGCATTGAGGGTGGGCCTCAGATGACGTCCTGAGGCCATCCCAGCGACGTGCGCGTACTCAGCGATGACGCCAATTTTGGGGGGCGGAGAGTCGGAAACTGGCACCGCCCCTGATTTTGCCATAAAATCGGATTCTCTGGCCAATCGCTGAATGCGATTTCGGCATCTGCAATCGGAGAAGCCAACCCTAAGTGCTGACAGCAACAGAGAATCTGTGGACTTTTACGACAGAAAAACCGGTGCTGCACCTGGATCGATTCTGCTATCATTGAGGGGTTAGCACCAGTGCCGCATGGAACACAATTGATTCCAATGAAAAATGGTGCAGGATTGCCGGGTCTGTGATTGACACTCGGGAGGCTGACAACCTGCAGCCGCTACACAATACACTCCCTACACAGGCTTATCCCAGCCGAAAAGATGGCACTAGTTGTGCTGGAGTGCGTCCATACAGCTGATGGGTCAGCTGGGGCCAGATGCTCCTGTTGCCGTTCCTTCATTCGACGTCTATTGTCCTGGGGAAATGGTGATTGACCTTTAATAGGTGCAAGTTTCTGTCAGGTCTGGCTTCTTTGCACAATACACAGAGGCTGTGTACTTGTCTGTGCCCCAAGTTGGCCACAATTCCCCTGGTCCTTTGCAGGTGGCCATTTTAGATGGCTACGCGGGAGAAAGATTTGGCGCTGAACAAGCAGTAAAGATTTGTCAGACGAACAAGGTGGCTACACAGCAAATCAGCAGACTTTGCTCAAAAGTTATTAGCACCAACTCAAAGGAAGACAGAGGAGGATTAGATACACAAAGGTCTCCAAGGTATTGAAAAATGTCGTAGACGAGCAAGCCAATCATTGTACTGGCCTGAAATCAACAAGGATGTGGACAATCATGTGGAGGAATGCAGCATTTGTCAGATGCATCAATCTGTGCAATGCAAAGAGAGCCTGGAAGAAAATTAACTCATCACCAATCCATGGCTGAAAGTTGGTATGGATCTATTCTACTTTAAAGGTCATGGCTACTTGGTCATTATTGACTACTAGTCCAAATATCCCGAGGTGATTACGCTGAATGGTTCAACGACTTGATCTGTAATTCGAGCAGCAAAATCTGTTTTTGCTCGCCATGGAATTCCATTATACGCTGTCTCTGACAATGGTCCTTGCTTCACCAGCTGGGAGTGGACACAATTTGCAGAACGTTATAATTTTGATCACATCACATCAAGCCCATTGTACCCCCTAACCAATGGAAAAGCAGAGAAAGGCATAGGAAAAGTCAAAAAACTATCCAGGAAAGCAAAGATTTATCATTAGCACTGCTGATGTACAGAGCTGCTCCATTTTCCTCAGGTTTGTCGCCTGCCCGGATGCTGATGGGAAGAAAAATTCGCACCATGTTATCAGAGATCATGATTCAGAATATGGATGAACAAGAAATACATAACCGCCTGAGGTTACAAAAACAAAGAGTACTGTAACAAGCACACAAAACCTTTCTCAAAGTTAAAAAAGGAGACTACATTCGTATACAAAATCCTGATGATGGATAGCAACATACAGCTAACGTTTTAAGACAAGTTGCACCCAGATTGTATTTGTTCAGACTGATCAAGGTTCAATGTTTAATGAAACAGAAGAGCATTACTGCAAATAAAAAGACCCATGTTCCATCCCAAACTCAAAACAGCATAGGCTGGATTCTCCACACCCTGATGCCGAAATCGCGCTCGACGACGGGGCGGAGAATCCGTTTTCCTGCATGAAATTGGGCGCCGGATCGACTATTCTCCACCCCAGAAAAACAGTGTACTAAGTATCCATCGCCTCAGACATTGCTTGAGGCCCGCCCCGCTATTCTCCGTCCCCGACCGGCCGAATGCCCAACGGTGTGGCTCTAATCTGGTCCTGCCGTTCGGGAACCTCGCATGGCGGCTGTGGACTCAGTTCAGGGCCACCACAGTCGCGGGAGGGCCGCTCAGAGGGCAGGCGAGGCCTCATTAGGAACTAGGGGCTATGTGTGCGTGCGATCCGGATCGGGCCAGCAGGCGATTCGGGGCACTATTTCAAGGGTCCAGGCCCGTGGGCTGAGTCCCCCATGGAGCACGACACGACCGCAGGAGGCCACAGCCACACGCAAGCATAGCCTTTGATCCAGAAGTGCAGGCGGCTGTATCGGCAGCTGCGAGCTGCGAGCACCATGATAGCTGCCTGCTAGCCCCCTGCAAGACAGTGAATCTCTGGCCTTTTGACACCAGTTTTCCTGTTGTACAAGATCACAGTTTGCACGACCACGTGGGGACATAGTCCCAAAAACGGAGAATCCAGCCCCATAGCTCAGGATGCCATCTTCAAAGACATTGACTTTCCTAATCAAGACAATTTGGAAGATTACTTGCATACTTTGACGAAATCACTGAGAAGATCAACGAGAACGAATAATCTCCAAACAGTTTTAATTTATAATGACTATAATAACTATTCATCTGTCATCACCAATGTGACTTAACATTTACTTTTGTAACCGAATGTAAATAAAAACAAGTGAATGATTCATGCTCGCTAATGTAATGTTCAAAGAAAAAATGTTACAAAGTTTAACCTTTTTTTCCAAAGAAATGGGGATGTGACATTATCATAAATGTGAAAAACTGTCAACAACTAGAGGGAGCTAGATACACAACTATACAAAGCATCGATGCTAAACCTTGTGGGTGAGAGGTTGAGGAAAAGGCTAGAGTACAGACTGAAGGAAAGATAGTGTGAGTGAGAGCAGATCATAGTTAATGTAATATTGTCGAGATTGGTAGTAGATGCATGTAGATTATTTGTTTATTATCAAGTGTGACACTTACAAGCGTATGTGTCGAATCCAATTAAGTAGTGTTAATAAATCTGCAGCTTTGTTCAATTTAAAAGCTATTTGTGGTCTTTGTGAACACTACGCCAACCATTCTAAAATTAGCAACACAAAGAACACCACAGGTACTTTTTCCCTTAGTGGAACGTCAATAAGCAGGGGGCATAGATTTAAGGTAATGGGCAGTAGGTTTAGAGGAGATATGAAGAAAACCTTTTTCACCTAGGTGATACTGGATGGAAACTAAAGAAAAGTGTTACATCTCCTGAACTTTCTGAATGAACATTAAAATCATTCTCTTGAAAGGAGAATAACATCCAGGAATACACAGATTGCAAAACTCTTTAGACATGGTTGAGTATCTAAAATAATCTGATACCCTAAGCCAGCAATGTGGGCGTTTCAGGTAACAAGATCACAGATGCTGTGAAATGTGAAATAAAAACAACAAATGTTGGAGATTAATAACAGGTCACTTAGCATCTGATGGTTACGCCCTCTATCACAACACCCAAATCATCCCACTTTCAGATATTAACTGATCTGTTGTGCGTTTTCACAATTTTCTGTTGTTTGTTGCCTTTTCTTTCTACAGAATGTATTTTTCAGGCTGACAATTTAATGTGTTTATAGTGCTAATTATCGGGCACAGTTTAAGAATATAAACCACTTCAGAGAATTAATCTAGTGTTTGTTTTCAGTTGAAGAGCAATTATTATTCCTTGTCATGTGGTAGTTTTAACCAGTGGATCAAGTTTCCCTCTAGAATTCTACAAAGGCGTTTCAAGTTGGTATGAAATGCTGAGTCACAAAGACGGAGGTCAGAATTAAGGGTCAACAACTTATTGGAGGCCACTACAATGTTAACATGATGGACAGAACTTGCCACAGAATAGGTCTTCCACTGGTCTGCAAGTACCCTTTTGCAGGTGCATTACCAGGTTCAAGGGGCCAGTTTCGTCTGCAACACGGGGATACAGAAATTTGTCCACAATCACTATTAGGCACAGGGGTACAAAGTGTGGTCCGTGAACCTGAATGGTAAGGCCAAGGCTACCCAGATATTGGGCCTTGGACCTCATTACAATGGAATCAGCAAAGTACAAAATCCCAAGGCAGGAGTGGCCCACAGCAGGGGTGGCGGTAGAAGGACAGAGAAGGACAGGTGTAATGAGCGAGAGATTGGTGGTTGGGGCTCGCAGTGATGCTAATGGGATGAAGGCGCAGTAATGATGGGAAGTGGCATAATGTCTGCAATTGGTTCTTTTAATGTAGACTCAGCAGGAGTCCTCCTGCCCTTTTGGGCTCCACATTCAGGTGAATTACTCACATTGTTACTTGGACCTAGATGGCAAGCCCTAGTTTCCCTGAGTCAAGCCAGCACTGTCACAGACTGCCTTGGGAACAAAGCAATCTTGCAGAGGGGCCTCAAACAGGCATGAAGCCTTTTATTTGCTTCAGGCATGAGTAGAGGGGACCTACTGTTTGTCTTTACTCAATATGATAGCAAGGACATTTTTGAATATCTGAGATGGATTTTACAGTTCCTATTTGGACCACATGCTATCCGGTGAAAGGAAAAAAGGTGGGCGGAGCCTGGAACTTCCTCCCCCATTTCTGTCCGGAAATTTTCAGCAGAACAAGAACGGGACTGAGTTGGGAAAACCACACTCTGCTATGTTAAAATATCCAGCACCATTATGTAAGTGGACATTTCACAATGTCTGTAATCTTTAGCAAAGTGGCTGCATTTTAAAAGTCTTCCTTAATCACAGCCACAGTAGCATTGTCCGCAGACGTGAACCACAGATTTTGGGTAGGAGGAGTGTAAAAATGAGTAAAATTGTGTTACCCCTTTGGCAGTTTATCACCATATTAGACAGCCTGAACTATATCCATGTTAACTAAAGTGAGAGATGACAATACTGTGATTGGGAAAGTAAAGTCCGGCAGCACGGTAGCATAGTGGTTAGCATAAATGCTTCACAGCTCCAGGGTCCCAGGTTCGATTCCCGGCTGGGTCACTGTCTGTGCGGAGTCTGCACGTCCTCCCCATGTGTGTGTGGGTTTCCTCCGGGTGCTCCGGTTTCCTCCCACAGTCCAAAGATGTGCGGGTTAGGTGGATTGGCCATGCTAAATTGCCCGTAGTGTCCTAAAAAGTAGGTTTAAGGTTGGGGGGGGTTGTTGGGTTACGGGTATAGGGTGGATATGTGGGTTTGAGTAGGGTGATCATGGCTCGGCACAACATCGAGGACCGAAGGGCCTGTTCTGTGCTGTACTGTTCTATGTTCTATGTAAAGTGACCATTGCGTAATGTGGTTATTACTTGTGACAACTTGCAAGCTGTCAAGTGAAAGAACAGCATTTTAAAAATGGAAAAGTCTTCAGATGCATCAGAATAGACATCGAGAGCATAGCTCGATGTCAGATCAATAGAAAGGTGTTTACACGCTCCCCACTCTTTCATTACATCTTTAAAGAAGATCATGAGCATTAGTTTGGCTATTTAAAACCTTGACAGATATCTGAGCTTTTGTGTGTTTTCAAAGGTTGTAATGGGTTCTGCTCAGCAAGGTTTGTCCACACATGGGCAGCAGGGTAGCATGGTGGTTAGCATAAATGCTTCACAGCTCCAGGGTCCCAGGTTCGATTCCCGGCTGGGTCACTGTCTGTGTGGAGTCTGCACGTCCTCCCCCTGTGTGCGTGGGTTTCCTCCGGGTGCTCCGGTTTCCTCCCACAGTCCAAAGATGTGCGGGTTAGGTGGATTGGCGATGCTAAATTGCCCGTAGTGTCCTAAAAAAAGTAAGGTTAATGGGGGGGGGTTGTTGGGTTACGGATATAGGGTGGATACATGGGTTTGAGTAGGGTGATCATGGCTCGGCACAACATTGAGGGCCGAAGGGCCTATTCTGTGCTGTACTGTTCTATGTTCTATGTATTTAGGGGGATGTGTGCTTGTTTATTTTGACAGATTTATGAGCTTCTTCTTTTACATGCCAATTCCAGTATTTTCTGTATATTGTGACAGACTAAATAGTTTCAGAAAGCAATTATCATTTTTTACTACCTGGTCAAATAATGTTTGTTTATTTTGTCAGAATTTTGAGCTTTTCAAAGACTTCCAAATGTAATTAGGGTGCTTGTGAGTTCTGTTAATAGCGGATATTCAGAGTGAAAGTAGGGGTGTAAGGGAGTGAGGATTGTTAAGGAGTGAAGGGGAAAGGAAAATGAAGGTGAGTAGATGAATGTATTGGAGAGGGCAGAGGCAGGGAAGGTGAGGATGGGTGAGGGTGGGATAAGGGTCTGAATGTGAGTGAAGAGAGTAAAGGGAGTTGAAGGTGGGTGGGTGTGAGGGTGGGTGAGGAGGTTTAAGGGGTTATGGGGAAAACAAAGGTGAGGGTGGGAAGGTGCTGAGAGTGGGGATTAAATTGGGTGTGGAGGGTAAGAGGGCAGGATAAAGGGTAAGGGTGGCTGAAGGACAGGTAGTCCAGGTAGGAAGTAAGGGGAGTGTGGAGGATAAGTGGAACAAGAGGTGAGAATGGAATAGGATTTTAATGTAATTCAGATGAAGGGGATGAAAGAGTTTGAGAGGAAGGGGGTGAGATTTGGGGGACTTCACTCTGATCTGCAGAACTGGGTCGATACCTCAGTGAATGTTGGTGACCCTTTTAATCAGGCCGCCTCAGCATTGGTCCACAGACAGTGAGCCCAACTCCGGGCCTTCTTGCATCCTCCAGAGGAACATTCCATTGGCAGACATTGATGGGACAGAGTCGAGAAAATGACCAATTCCCGACTTCATGGTGAAAATCCGATCCCATTTTGCACCAATTCGTAGGCCTGGATTACAGCATCCCAGAATGTGCAAGCATATCTGTTATTAGTAATACCAGAGAATGCAGATGTTAATGACAATTCCCCCCCCCCCCCCCTCCCCGTTTATCTTAGATATGGTTACGAAGTCAAGCAGGTGAAAGCTTCTAACAAATTATATCCTGTGCCTTCTGGGGAGAACACCGAGCTGTGACAATGAAGCAATAATCCTGATGTAACATTCATACTGTCTTCTCCTATAACACCATGCCTCCTCATGTTGAGGAGCCATGAGGGGCTGTTCAGTCCCATGATTCTATCTGTGAAAATCAGATTTTTGGAGGCCTGAGTCTCTCCAAATATTCCCTCCCTATATTTAGGAAAGCAACTTGCCGTTAAAAAGAAAACTTGAATTGAAATATCTTCCAAGTCAAAGATAGAATGCACTTCTTAAAAATAAAAGTTTGTTAAAATTCAGAAGAGCGAATGGGCATTCAGCAATATGTTCTCATTATTGGCAGATGGCAGTGTAGCCACACAGTTGTACGTTGAATATTGAATGGATCTTAAATCTATATCAGACCCAACAGTTTCTGAGAGGTTTCCTAGTTTCCCACCTTAACTTCCCACCCCAGATACCCATTTTATATGCTCATCACGCCTAGCATGAAGATCCTCCTGACAGCTATCCAATATTGGTTTGCCCTCCCAACCTGAGCAGTGCTGGAACCAGAATCCATAATCCCTTTTAAAAGTGAACTGAATAAATACTCTGAAAATAAAAAATGAAAATGTTGTGGGCAAAGAGCAGCAGAATGGGATTGAAAGATAATTCCTTTCAGAGAGAGGATAAAATGCGATGGTGTATTTGGTGTAATGGACACCAACAGCGATCCATTCTGTGGTGTTCTTTGTGGTTTGTGCTCACAAAGACCACAATTAGCTTTTGTATCAAACAAAGCTAAAGAATTATTTACACTACTTAATTGAATTTGACCTCTTCTATATCACCAACAATTGACAATAAATATACAATCTACACTCATCTACCACTAATCTCTACACTAATACAATAACCATGATCTGCTCTCACTCATACTAGCTTTCCTACAGCCTTTCTCCAAGCCTTGTCCTCAAAATTCTCCCAGAAGGCTTAGCACTGATGCTTTTTATAGTTCTGCATCTAGCTCCCTCTTGTGGTTGATTCGATAATAACATTAACCCTTACAGTTCTGTGCATTTCTCATAATGTCACATCCCCCTTTCTTTGAAGAAAAATGTTGTAAATTCTAATTCTAACATTAATGAATATAACACTAACGAGAATGCACAATTTTTTTAACATTCAATAGCAAAATTTAAATGTCATGTCACAGCAGTGATTACAGAGTAATAGTTATTTTTTATTTTTTTTAAATTTAGAGTACCCAATTCATTTTTTCCAATTAAGGGGCAATTTAGTGTGGCCAATCCACCTAATCTGCACACCTTTGGGTTGTGGGGGCGAAACCCACGCAAACACGGGGAGAATGTGAAAACTCCACATGGACAGTGACCCAGAGCCGGGATCGAACCTGGGACCTCGGCGCCGTGAGGCTGCAGGGCTAACCCACTGCGCCACCGTGCTGTCCTCAGAGTAATAGTTATTAACATGACATTATAAATTCAGTCTATTCGGTGGTTTTCTTGTTCTTGTCGCTCTTCTTAGTGTACTTGATGAAGTGTTCAAATCATCTTCTATGTTTTCTGGATTTCTTGTTGACAACGATGGATTTGGAAAGTCAATGTTGTGGAATATGGCATCCAGAGCAACAATATTAGGAGTTTAACATGGAACACAATTCTTTATCTTCAGTAATGCTCTTCCACCCCTTCGGAACATTGTGCCATGTTCAGTTTATCCCAGATATGATCTTGGTGTTATCTCTCATAATACATTAGCAACATGTGACCATCCACCGTCAGGATTTTGACAATCGCCTTCTTGTAACGGTGGTAAAGATTTTGTATGCCTATTGCAGTAGGCTTTTTTTTTCTTTGTTGTAACTTATTCTGTCATCCATATTCAGATTTGTTATTTGTGGTAGAGTCAGGCACATTTTTCTTCCCATCAACATCTGATACAGATTGTCCTGCTCATCTGCGACATTTTTCAATTTCTTGGTGCCCTTCATGTATCTGTTCCAAGATATATTTCCGTAGGCAGGGGGGAATAACTATTCTGTCTCCTTTAAGTAGGAATCTGTTGATCATAGTGAGGTCATCTTTGACACTACGAAAACTGGTATAACAGCCATTGGGCCATCCTTCTCTCAGATAATGGATTACCCTTTGGAGTGTCAAAACCTTCTCTGTTTCTTCTCGTATTAGGTTGTTGTCAGACACTGGTAGCATGTCTGCAATAAATGAAGCTTGTGCTTCCACAATGTACTATTTCTGAAGCCGTGGTATCAACATTATTTGTACCTCTTGATAGCGTATGTAAAACTAATTGTTTTCCCAGTGTGAAATTGTATCTACTTCGCTTCATCAGCATTCTCTTAAGTCGTAGGGACATCTCGTTAAGGTCTTTCTTGATGATGTTGACCAGAGGTCTATGATCAGTTTCAACTACAAAGTGTGGTAAACCATATACAAAATCATGAAATTTGGTTATCTCGGTTTAGAGACCAAGGCATCCCTTTTCTATTTGCATATACCATTGCTCTGTTGGAGTCATGAGCGAGATGCATGCACTACAGGTTTCCACAAACCATGGTCATCTTTTTGAAGTAGGACTGCGCCTAAGCCCTGTTTGCTGGCATCGGTGGAAATTTTTGTTTCCCTTGTCGAGACATAAAACACTAAAACTGGAGCAGTAGTCAGAGCTGTCTTTATGTCTTGCCACTCAACTGCATGTTCAGGTGTCCATAGAAAGTTAACATTCTTTCTGGTGAGATTGTGCAGAGCCATTGGGTGAAATTCTCCCATTGGGAGACTAAGTGCCGACGGCAGAGTCAAAACCGGAGTGTTTCACTCCGGTATCGGAGGCCACTCCTCGCCCCCAATTCTCCCACCCCCAGGGGGCTAGGAGCGGCGCCGCGTCAATTACGCGCGTCGGGCCTTGGTGCCGTGTGACAGCGGCACCGCGTAAATTACGCGGCCGGCGTGGAGTAAATGACATTACCCACACATGCGCAGGTTGGCCGCCACCAACCCGCGCATGCGCGGTTGCCGTCCTCCCCGCGGACGCCCCGCAAGACATGGAGGATTGATCTTGCTGGGCGGCGGAGGAAAAGAGTGCGTCCTTTAGAAACGCCGGCCCGACGATTGGTGGGCACCGATCGTGGGCCAGACCCCTACTGAGCACCCCCCTGGTGCTTGATCCTCCCTCCCCCCGCCACAGGCCGCACACGCAGTTTTCCCGCGCTGTTCACGCCGGCAGCGATCAGGTGTGGTTGGGGCCGGCATGAACTCGTCGGATTGGGCAGGCTGCTCAGCCCATCCGGGCCAGAGAATCGCCGCTTGCCTGCTACAAATGGCGAGCGGCGATTCTCCGAGCGGCTTGTCGTGAAACGTGGCATGCCCCTTTTTCAGGGGTGGGAGAATCGCGCGGGTGCCAGGGCGGTGTGGCGGACTCACCCGGCACTTCCGCGATTCTCCCACCCGGCGTGGGGGTCAGAGAATTGCGCCCATTGTTCTTCTGGATAGGTTGGAAACACGTAGAATTCTCAGAATTGCTTTTTTATCAGTTGGTATCAGGATTTTACCTATGGCATTGAGTTTGTCTTGATCCGGTTGAACTCCTTCCTGTAATATGATATCTCCTTAATATTTCAGTTTCTGGATCCCAAATTGATACTTGTCATGATTTAGTTTCAATCCATAGTGATGAACTCTGGTGAGAACATTCTTGAGCCTGTAACAGTGTTCCTCTGGAGTATTAGACCATATGATTACATCGTCAGTGCATACTCTGACACCAGGTATCCCTTCGATGATGGTTTCCATCGCACAATGAAAAATTTCAGATGCAGATATGATCCCAGATGGTAACCTAAGGAAACAATGGGCGAAATTCTCCGACCCCCTGCAGGGTCGGAAAATCATCCGGGGCCGCCGAAAATTCCGCCCCCGCCGTGGCAGAAATTCTCCGCCACCCGGGAATTGGCGGGGGCGGGAATCACCCCACGCTGATCGGCAAGACCCCTGCGGCTATTCTCCGGCCCACGATGGGCCGAAGTCCCGCCGCTGGGAGGCCTCTCCCACCGCTGAGGTTTGAACCACCTCTGGTGGCGGCGGGATCGGTGGCACGAGCGGGCCCCCGGGATCCTGGGGGAAGCGCGGGGCGATCAGACCCCAGGGGGTGGCCCCACGGTGGCCAGGCCCACGATCGGGGCCCACCGATCGGCGGGCGGGCCAGTGCCGTGAAGGCACTCTTTTTCTTCCGCCACCGCCACTGCCTCCACCATGGCGGAGGCAGAAAAGAATCCCCCAGCACGCATGTGCCGGTGGTGATGTCAGCGGCAGCTGCCGCTGACATCACCACCGGCGCATGCGCGAACCGGCGAAGGCCTTTCGGCCAGCCCCGGCGCCGGGCGTCAAAGGCCGCTGGTGCCGGTTTTGGCGGCAGTCGGCCTGGTGCCAACCACTCCGGCGCGGGCCTAGCCCCCAAAGGTGCAGAGAAATCCGCACCTTTGGGGAGGCCCGAAGCCGGAGTGGTTGGCGCCACTCCCCTGCGCCGGGACCCCCCCCCCCGCCCCGCCGGGTAGGGGAGAATCCCGCCCAATATCTACCAAAAGTCGTGTTGAAGGTACATAGCTTTCTGCTTTGACTGTCGAACCTAAATTGCCAAAATCCTTTAGAGGCATCTAACTTTGTGAAAAACCTGACATTGGCCATCTCTGATGTAATCTCTTCTCTCTTGGGTATGGGATAGTGTTCTTTCTTAATATTATTATTCAGATCTTTAGGATCAATGCACACTCTTAGTTCTCCATTAGGTTTCCGTACGCAGACCATCAAACTGACTGGTTGGTTCAGTCACCTTGGAAATGATGTCTGACTTTGCATTCGGTCAAGCTCGCTCTTGTGACGATCTCTCAATGGAGCTGGCACTCTTCTGGACGCATGTATTACAGGCTTGGTATACTTTTTAAGTTGGGTACTGTATGTAAATGGTAGGGTGCCCACTCTAGAGAATACGTGATCAAATTTACCCAAAATATGTTCAATTTCATCTTTAAGCATGACATTTGAATTATTGATTGAGTGTATCCTTTGAACCAAGTTGAGTTTGCTGCAAGCATCCACCCCGAGTAGTGATGATTTGTCATTTTCTACTATTTTGAAGTCTAGTGGCATGCTGATGTCATCATTCTGAACGATGAGGCAGCAGGAACCTCTCATGGCTATGACATTGGCATTATAGTCAGTCAATTAACAGCTTGATTTTTTTTTTAACTTGTGGTTTACCGAAAAAAAAAATTTTAAATTTAGATTAGCCAATTATTTTTTCTAATTAAGGGACAATTTAGCATGGCCAATCCACCTACTCTGCACATTTTTGGGTTGTGGGGCGAAACCCACGCGGGGAGAATGTGCAAACTCCACACGGACAGTGACCCAGAGCCGGGATCGAACCTGGGACCTCAGCGCCGTGAGGCGGTTGTGCTAACCACTAGGCCACCGTGCTGCCCTGTGGTTTACTGAAATGAAATGAAATGAAAATCGCTTATTGTCACGAATAGGCTTCAATGAAGTTACTGTGAAAAACCTCTAGTCGCCACATTCCGGCGCCTGTTCGGGGAGGCTAGTACGGGAATTGAACCGTGCTGCTGTGCACTTGTCTTAAATCCTTTCCCGTTATTAAATTTGTATGTGAGCCAAATCTAATTTAAATGAAACCTCAGACCCATTAATGTTGAGTATTACAGTCCACTCTTGAATAATTTTGAAGAGATATATTGGATTGTTATCACAGTCCAGTACATTAACCCTAGTATTCACATCGACCGTGGAAGTATCTTTCAGTACATTTTGGCAGGAATCATCATTATCAGGCAAGACTTTTTTTTCTTTTCCTTCGCTCTGTATGCTCTGAATTTTCCTATAATCGTGGTACGATCTTTTAAATTTATTAGCTGTTGAGGCTGTTGCCTCAAAGTGATTGTATTTGCAACATTTGGAACATTGTTTGCCTTTTGTCAGACAGTTTTTTTTACTGTGGGCGTGTTGAGTTATTTGAAGTCAAATAGGAGCAGGTTCAAGCAGAACATAAACACTGGCACATATTAGCTGGGCAGAATGGCTTGCATCTGTGCTGTAAAATTCTGTGTAATTCAATGTAATTCATATACTTCTGAGGATTTTATGCGCAGGAAAAGGAGACAGAAGCTGAGTGCAGAAGGGAAATTTGAATTTGTTTGGCCCAGAGACCACAGAGTGTTACAATAAATAAAAGAGTTCAAAAGTATCAATATAAATAAAAAAAATTAATCGAATGATACAATCAATGTTACTCCAGCATACCTTCTGTTAGTTGTGTTGACACCCACAGCTTGGAATTCGATAACACGTGTGTTGGGGTTAAGGGCCACCCCTGGAGGGGCTCCGCGAGGGCCACTTAATTCAGGGTTGCGCCTGTTTCCACTGATGTAATTGGAATCTTCCAAATCAAAATGGCAGAACGGGAGGAGACTGCGGCCCTTCAAAGCCACAACTTGACCCTGCAATCCTTCCTTCAAATTGGCGATTCTGAGGAAAAAGAAGGAACAGAGAATTTCAGAAATACATTTGCATAAAATCTTGTTGAACTCTGGCAGCTGATATGTTCAGTTCATTTATTGTGGACTTTAGTAACTCCTTTGGGAAATAAGACATGAATTAGGCTGTCTAGCAGTTTATCTGTCAGACACAATTGGGATAGAAATATGCTCAGGAGCGTATCTGAGTTTGTGTCTTGTGTGTGTGCCTGTGTGACAATGTGTATGCCTGTCTGTACGCACCTGCATATTTGTGCCGATTAGTGACTATGTATGTGTCTGTCTTTTCCAGAGGATGGGGTTTGGAAGTATAAAATGGAGCCAATCAAATGGTAGCTGGACACGACAAATGAGAGAAATATATACACCATGCGATACAGATCGGAATACCCTACGTTCAATTGTTGCTTTGTGTTGAGTCAAAGAGGGGTTCTATAACTGGCCTGAAGCACGCCATGCAGAGATCTCTCTGCACAGAACTTAGCTGGAAAGTCAGGACAGGCATTGAGTGAAAATGGACAAGGTGGTACCTTCTATGGTTTACTTGGCTCCAGACAGTGACTGTCTTGGCTTGTGTGGGAAGAGTGATTATGTTGGGGAGGGGTTAGAGGGCTATAGTAATCATACAACTGTTACCTAGGTGGCTTGAGAGTAGATGGGGAGATAAATTGAAGTGGTATATCTTACAAGAGTCAGACAGGATGGGCGATGAATGTTTTGTTGAATGTGATTATTCTGACTCTTAATGTCAGCAGGCATTCACTGTTCAGAACATGAACATACAGTGCAGAAGGAGGCCATTCAGCCCATCGAGTCTGCACCAACCCACATTAAGCCCTCACTTCCACCCTATCCCCGTAACCCAATAACCCCTTCTAACCTTTTTGGACACTAAGGGCAATTTAGCATGGCCAATCCACCTAACTTGCACGTCTTTGGACTGTAGGAGGAAACCGGGGCATCCGGAGGAAACCCACGCAGACACGGGAATCGAACCTGGGACCCTGGCGCTGTGAAGCCACAGTGTTATTCACTTGTGCTACTATGCTGCCCTCAAGTCCATGTCTGAATCTTATTATAGATTCCATTTAATTTTACAGGCCTCTTCCTTGCCTCAGGCTTTCAGGAGAATCTTCGCCACATGGCACTCCACTGTGTGGAGTCTGCACGTCCTCCCCCTGTGTGCGTGGGTTTCCTCCGGGTGCTCCGGTTTCCTCCCACAGTCCAAAGATGTGCGGGTTAGGTGGATTGGCCATGCTAAATTGCCCGTAGTGTCCTAATAAATGTAAGGTTAAGGGGGGGGTTGTTGGGTTACGGGTATAGGGTGGATATGTGGGTTTGAGTAGGGTGATCATGGCTCGGCACAACATTGAGGGCCGAAGGGCCTGTTCTGTGCTGTACTGTTCTATCTATCTATCTATGGCAGATTTAAAGCACATTAAATCAGCATCAGTGAGCAGCTGCCATAAATAAACAGCGGCTTTTCAAACCTTCTAATAATTAATTATGACAATGCAGGTAAAGCTCTGCTTACTTTTATCACTGGGAATAATTATCAGGATTTAAACTGCGTATCAGAAATTAATGATAAAGAAATAAGCTGAAGGATAAGGTATTCATAACACTGACTTGGCTCACACTAGCTTTCAGTCATGATAATGCAATGGAATGTGATATCCCAAGCAGATAACCTGTGAATCCCAACAACATTTAATTCCAATGGGGTTTTCAGTTGGTGCAGGAATGTGGGCTCAGTGTTTTTCCAGGGAGAATGAATGTGTTTATTTTTTTCCTCCAACTGTGCTGGAAAGAATGGGTGCAATTTAACAGGGAAAAGGCAAGAGTCCCGTTTTGGGCACATTTTGCTGTCAAATAGGACAGTTTTTGGGTCCTCAATGAGGAACGCCCCGCCAAGGCCACATATACCTTCATTGTCTGCATTGATGAGCTCATAGGAAGAGATCGGGGCAATTTGCAAATATCGCCCTGATCTCTCAACACCCCCACCGTGGCCTCAGGAACCCCCAGTGCTCCAAATTACTAGTTCAGGTGTCCTCGAGCAGGGGACCTCCGATGATCTGGGAGAACGCCCCAGGTACTATGAGGCCTGGTCCACGTTTGTGTGGGCCAGTGAGACGGCGAGGTCTCCCAGGCATAGGCATTAAATCCCAGGTGTTGGGAGACCGCTGCGCATACAGACTTAAGTGAGCCTTATTAACTCTGTAAAAAGATTGGGGAATTTTCAGATGGAGGTCTGTGGTGCAGTGGGTAGCATCCTTACCTCTCAGCCAGAAGCCCTGGGTTTGAGTTCCATTTCAGGACTTGATAACCAAGGAGGATGCATTCCAAACAGGCCTCTGACATATGTCAATGGCAGTGGTAAGGAGGGAAGGCCCTGGGCGCAATTCTCCCATCGGGAGACTAAGTCCTGACGCCGGAGTGAAAACCGGAGTGTTTCACTCCGGCGTCGGAGGCCGCTCCCAGCCCCCTATTCACCCACCCCCGGGGGGCTAGGAGCGGCACCGCGTCATTTACGTGCGTCGGGCCTTGGCGCCGCGTAAATGACATCAACCGCGCATGCGCAGGTTCGCCGGCGCCAACCCGCGCATGTGCGGTTGCCGTCCTCCCCGCGGCCATCCTGCAAGAAATGTCGGATGGATCTTGCGGGGCAGTGGAGGAAAGGAGGTCCTCCTTCAGAGAGGCCGGCCCGCCGATCAGTGGGCACCGATCACGGGCCAGACCCATTTTGAGGCCACCCCAGGTGCAAGAACCCCCCCCCCCCCCCCCCCCCCCCCCAGTGTTCCCGCGCTGTTTCTGCCGGCAGCAACCTGGGGCGAAATTCTCCGACCCCCAGCAGGGTCGGAGAATCGCCTGGGGGCGCCTGAAATCCCGCCCCCGCCGTGGCAGAGATTCTCCGCCATCCGGGAAGTGGCGGTGGCAGGAATCTCGCCCCGCCGATCGGAGAGGCCCCTGCGGCGATTCTCCGGCCCGAATGGGCCGAGGTCCCGCCGCTGGGAGGCCTCTCCCGCTGTCGAGGTTTAAACCACCTCTAAAACGGCGGGCTCAGCGGCGCGAGCTGGCCTCCGGGTCCTGGGGGGGCGGGGAGCGATCAGACCCCACGGTGCCCCCACGGTGGCCTTGCCCGCGATCGGGGCCCCCCGATCAGGGGCCGGGCCAGTGCCCTGGGTGCACTATGTTCTTCCGAGCCCGCCACGGCCTCCACCATGGCGGAGGCGGAAGGGAACACCACATTGCGCATGCGCCGACCGGCGAAAGCCTTTCGGCCAGCCCTGCTACCGACGGCGCCGGGTGTTTGCGCCAGTCTTCTGGTGTGGACGCCCCAGGTGTGGACGGCGCCGGCGGGAAACAATCATGTTGATTCTCCCAGCAGCCAGCCATGAATCTCGCCAGGCCGGTTTGGTGGGAGAATCGCGTGCGGGTGCCGGGGCAGCGTGGCGGAACTCGTTTGGCGCCCCGGCGATTCTCCTACCCGGAGTTGGGGGGGGGGAGAATTCAGCCCCTGCCTTTGGACAGAGAACTAAAGACAATGAAGAACATTTCCCCTTGGAAAGATAAGCAAAGCAGAGTAAATCAGAAATGGGCGGCATTCTCCCCTACCCGGCATGACGGAGGGTGCCGGAGTAGGGGAGTGGCGCCAACCACTCAGGGGTCGCGCCGCCCCAAAGGTGGGGAATTCGCCCCACCTTTGGGGGCCAGCCCCGCGCCGGAGCGGTTTGCATCAGAAGACTGGCGTAAACACCCGGCGCCATCGGTAGCAGGGCTGGCCGAAAGGCTTTCGGCTGTCGGCGCATGCACCGGCAGTGACGTCAGCGGCAGCTGGCCGCTGACTTCACTGCCGGCGCATGCGCGATGTGGTTTTCCCTTCCTCCTCCGCCATGGTGGAGGCCGTGGCGGGCGCGGAAGAACATAGTGCACCCAGGGCACTGGCCCGGCCCCTGATCGGGGGGCCCCAATCGCGGGCCAGGCCACCGTGGGGGCACCCCCCGGGGTCCGATTGCCCCCCGCCCTCCCAGGACCCCGGGGGCCTGCTCGCGCCGCTGAGCCCGCTGTTCCACAGGTGGTTTAAACCTCGGCGGCGGGAGAGGCCTCCCAGCGGCGGGACCTCGGCCCATCCGGGCCGGAGAATCGCCGCAGTGGCCTCTCCGATCGGCGGGACGAGATTCCTGCCCCCGCCACTTCCCGGGTGGCGGAGGATCTCTGCCACGGCGGGGGCGGGATTTTAGGCGCCCCCAGGCGATTCTCCGACCCTGCTGGGGGTGGAGAATTTCGCCCATGGAAGTAAATTGTTTCCCCACCCAACTTAGTGTACTCTGATCAACCAGGGAATCAGTGCCAGCAACCCTTGCCCAGGACATTGCTGGGTGATAACTACTGATAAGGATTTGGCATTTACGGGGGAGCATGTAGGAATAGCGTAGAGAGTCCATGTATTGTTGTTGCATCCCGCATGATGGGCAAGAGTTACCGGCTGTTCACGCCGGTGGAAAATACCAGACCCATGTCGTCGCATGGGTTTCCCAGCAATGAGGGGTGCATTCAGTGAAAAATCCCGTTGACAACAGCGGGACCAGTAGATCCCACTGGCGTGCCACCTCTGCTACCGAAAAGCACACGGCGGGGTGGTCAGTAAATCCCACCCAACTTTACAGATTTCTGCACAAAGCAGTAACTCAAGGAGCATTTTACTCTGTCCCCAATATTTGACCCACAATGAAGAGAGAAAACTTGAAGTTTGGAGATCAGGCTCTGGCCTAGAATACCTCAAGAAACCAGTGAACAGAAGCAAAGGTGGGCATTACGCACATTACCATACCAACAATCCCATTCTTGTCACCTTGGGATTAATTTTATTTATTCTTTCATGGTATGTGGGCATCGCTGGCAAGTCCAACATTTGGTGCCCATCCCCCATGCCCTTGAATAGGGTGGGGTGGGGGTGGTGGGTGTTGCTAGACCATTTCAGAGGGCAGTTAAGAGTTGAGCTCATTGCAGTGGGCCTAGTCACATGCAGACCATGCCAGGGAAGGATGGCCAATTACCTTCTCTATAGGACATTAGTGAAGCAGATGGTTTTAATGACAAGTGACAGTAGTTGCCATGGTCACCATTACTGAGGCTAGCTTTATATTCCAGATATATTAATTGGATTTAAATTCCACCAGTTTCTCTGGTAGGATTTGAAGCCATGTCCCCAGAATATTAGCCTTGCCTCTGGATTACTAGCCCAGTGATATTACTACAACACCACCATCTCCTCATTGGCAAATGAAATTGAAAAATATGTTTTGACCTCAAGTTGAGTGTAACTATATATTTTTATTCCCTATAACCTATGTGTCTTTTGGCCTGATGTTTGCCTTGATCAATCCATCTGTGCTTCATGCTCCATTCAAGGTTCTCCTTTGTGACAGGAGCCATTCAGGTGGCTGGTTGCTGTGTCTGAGTGGGACCTTTGTAGATGCTAGGCAAGTCAAGCAATGGCTCAGTGTCTAACTCCACACATCTATTCCATTCAGAGTCAATTGAGCAGCATAGCCTGAGACTATGGAGATGCTGCTATCTGGTGCCGAATTCAGCATCCCTGATACTGGGTGGCATGTCCACAAATCCTCCCAGTAAAGCTGAAGAATCCATCTAAGGTATAGAACATAATGGAATTTAGCCCTGAGCTTATAGGGAACACTAGTCAATCACAAGATTACATCAGTTATAAGTCTCCAAACTGGGTTCCAACAAAGCTTGGCTCTCTGTTGGAAAAGGTGAGATAGTGGAATTAAACCAAAAACAACAATATCACATGGTTATACAAATGGGTTGCTGAGGCCTGTAAACATCTTCCAGACTAGACTGCAGGTGCTGTGAGAAAAGGAGATGGGAAGGCTGTACCTTAAAATTGATAACTTAATAAATGGCTTGTCATTTAGTGGAGGGAATACTGATCCAGCGGAGTCATATAGACGTGGAACGGCTGACCTGAGTACGACAGCAGTTTTTTGTACCAATATAGGAGAAAATGAATATGGTTAGATTGAGCGGGATATGAATCTGAATGTTAGACAGACTACTGGTACCTTTGAAACCTGAACCCAATAAGAAATCCTACCCTTCTGTCTGGAGAGAAACAAATATGTTATTGCTTCTTTGTTTCTCTCCTAGCTGGGTCACGTGGGTCTGCCCAGAAAATGACCCAGAGCCGGGATCGAACCTGGGACCTCAGCGCCGTGAGGCAGCAATGCTAACCACTGTGCCACCGTGCTGCCCTACTTTTGAAAAAGTATGATAAATGGCGAGCAAATTATAGAGTAATAGAGCTTAAGGCACAGAAAGAGGTCCTTCAGCCCATCTTGTCTGCACCGGCCATCAAGCACCTATCAGGTGCTCAGACTCAAAAACAGCTTCTTCCCCACTGTCACCAGACTCCTAAATGACCCTTTTATGGACTGTCCTCATTAACACTACACCCTGTCTGCTTCATCCGATGCCAACGCTTATGTAGTTACATTGTATATCTTGTGTTGCCCTATTATGTATTCTCATGTATTTTCTTGAATTCTGTTCAATTCCCTTTTCTTCCCATGTACTGAATGATCTGTTGAGCTGCTTGCAGAAAAATACTTTTCACTGTACCTCGGTACACGTGACAATAAACAAATCCAATCCAATCCATTTTAATCCCATTTTCCAACACTTGGTCCGTTGCCTTGCCTGCTATGGGCATAGCCTTGCTCTCCTATCCGATGACGATCAATGGGCTGTTATTAACTGTGGTCGCATTCACCTCTGAATAATTGCCCTGAGGTTCAGTATCTGTTGTATATCGGCACTTGTGACAGCCAATGTGTCCATAACAGGACACTAAATGGCATACCCCGGCCTGTAAATAGTATCAGGTCACTTACTGCCCTGTTTATACACCATTCCAGCAACTGCCATGCTGCTAAGACTCTTTAAATGGGTGCATGGAGTGTCCACTGTGAGAGACCAATTTTAATGCGAAAGTCAAGGGACACAACTTAACAGGACAGAAACAGAGGGTGTGATCCATCTGAATGGGAATATAATCCTATAGTGCGCGATTAGCCGAGGCTGCACCTATTTTTAAATCACGTTCCGATCTTTCAACTCTCTGGCTTGACCCTTGAAGCACCCCAAGTTCCAACTCAATGATAAAGGGGTCCTCAGCCACCCCCCCTCCCCCCGCATCCACACCTGTACAGGGCACTCCCGGGCCTGATCCGCAGCATGGGGAAATTCTCTGTCTGGCAGCCTGGCAGTGCCCCTGGGCACCTTGGAAATGCCAGGCTGGCACCCAGGTGGCACTGCAAGGGTGCTAGGCTGGCAGTGCCAAGTATCAGGGTAGCATCCTGCCCAGAGGGAAAACACCTGTGAGACCCCGATGAGTGCCGTTCTGCCTGGTTCCCGTTTTTGGAGACCAGCACTGAGATCTCCAAGGTGAAGGAGTTAGATCCCACGCTTTGGGTAGATCTCAGGAACGATATTCGTGTTAGACTAGTTGTTTCACTGTAATATGCAGATTTGCCACAAAATGGGCTGGATTCATATTGCGGTGTCTCTTGAGATCGCGTTAGATCTCATGAGACATGGTGAGCTGGTTAGATTCTGGAAGAGTGATTACCCAGCATTTACCGGCCATGTTGCGCCACGCTGTGCTGGCTTTTGAGTGTAATGAGCCCAGAATCCCATTTTGGGCACCTCCAGCACTAAGAATGATGCCATTTTTTTTGGCCTCATGGGGAATACCCCGTCAAACCACACTTGCATCATTTCCTGCAGAGACGAGCTCAGAGCAACAGTGCAGGAAGAGAATTTGCAGATCGGAGTGCTATTTTTAAATGTCGCTCAGATCTTTTGAATCCCTTCATTTACTCCACCGAGGCCTCCGGACCTCCCACTGCACCCAATGTGTTTCCTAGGTGGCCCTCGAGCGCCCCCCCCCCCCCCCATCCCACCTCTTAAGGACAAAGCACCCCGGGTCGGATCCCTGGCATGGGCAACCTGGCACCTTGGCGCTGCCAGTGTGTCTCCCTGGCAGTGCCCCACCAGCTTGGCAGTGCCACCCAAGCACCCTGGCAGTGCAAACTATCAGGGTGCCGAGGTGGAATTGCCAAGGCACCCTACTGGCAGTGCCATGGTGCCTGGGTGTCCGTGGGAGTGTGGGGTACCATCCTGGCCTGAGCCCAACCACCCAGTGCTCTCTAATAACCTGGGAGAACCCCCCCACCGTCAAAGGGTACCGTTATGCCTGGTCCACGTTTGTGAAACCAGTGCATGGCGATGTCTCTCAGGCCCGGTCATTGATTCTCAGGCCCCGGGGGAATATAGCGTAAACATATTGAAACGAGCCTAATGGCTTACATATATTCTTGATCTCGCTCAGCGAGGATGAGATCCAGAATGTGACATCGCGTGAGATTCCATTAAACATCTCGAGACGTTTCGAGCATCGTGAATCTTGTGAGAGGCATCTTGGTGACGTGACAAGGCAATTAAATCGCGCCCAAGGTCTGTTTCTCACCTAGGGATATCCTCACCCACTTAAAGCTCCATTCCCCCAATTCCAATTGCAGAATGGTGGCCAGGTCTGCAATGAAATGGTTGATTACTGCCTCTCGGTATCAGTGTGTGAAGCCCAAACAGATGAGGCTGGGGTTATATAATGAATGTGGAGTACTAAAGGATAGAAATGACCTGTTATCACACAAGTGCTAAAACCAGTGACAATCAGGATTTGCTATTGTGGCAGATCCCGTACGGTACCCTAGCATAGTCAGTCCTTTCAACCAACAGGTTGACGATTTACCTGCAGATGAGCGATGCATCAAACTTGCCAACCTCTAATGGGACAAACTTGACTTTGAACCCCTGTTTTTCCATGGCTGCGATCACCCCGCTGGACGGTTCCACCGTGAACGGAGGGTTGTCAATATCGATGGATGCTTGCGAGGAATTGCTTTCGACAAAACTGTCATATGTGTTGATGGTCTGAGTACCTTTGGTTGTTGAGGGGCCAGGCAGAGCACTTAATGAAGCTGTACCTACACACACAGGAAAAGATAACAAGAAAGAGTCCTGTTACAGTAAAACACTTAATCAACATGTCAGTTTAGTCATGTGATTCCATTATGCCAAGGCATTTGATTTGATATTATCTGATTTCATGTCGTCAATCAAGGGGAAAGCTCCTCCAGTATCTTATCTCAGAGCACGCTGAATATGATTAATTACTTTGAAGCTCAGTAACTGCTCTGTATCGGCATTTGTGGGATCTATTCTACTGACAACAATATCTCAAATAGCAAGGAGGTTAATGTCCAAATAATTTATTTTCTACTCCTGTTGGTTGAGGCAGAATGTTATTAAATACAATGGGAGAACTCTTATACAAATTGTGTATTGAGATATTCACCAGATCCATTGGTCAAGGGACTGGGGTTTGCTTTAATGCCAGACAATATCTTTTCCTCTCCTACCTGCATTGACATTTTTGAATATTCTACTCCTGACGTTGCATCCAGAAAACTGGCAGAAGGGTGATGAAATCCAGCAGAACATTGCAGATCACATATGTGGTACCATGGCCCCTTTAAGGGGGTGGGCTCCACAGACTACATAACCGGCTCAGGGCCAGTTGCATGGTGGCATGTGAACACCATCCAATAGGAGGTTTGCGTGGGGCACTGGGAGTAGGACCCTCGGCAGGGTGGAGCAGTGGGCCGAAGTGTGACCTGTTATATTGTGTTCTGTGCTTGCTACTTAAGTGCCTTGCCTTTCATCAATAAACCCCGTTGTTAACTACTGGAAGCCTCCAGTTTACGTCTTGAACCACCACATTAGCGACGAGGTAAAACTTTTTGATCGCATCCGACAGTCGTCATGAATTGAGGGTGGTGGTTTTGGGGGGGGGGGGGGGGGGGGGGGGGGGGGGTACGGGGGAGGAACAATTAAGAAAGTAAAGACAACCCAGCAAGAGTTGGAGTCATTTAAACCATGAGTGGAAATGCCTATCATTTGACCAAAGGGATGAGGATTGGTGTCAGTACATCAAAAGGCTTCATTTTGTTTTACAGTAAATGAGGTCACAAGCGAGGACAAGCAGAAGTGAAACGTCTGAAGTTGCAGACCCCAAACATATATTTTTTTGGGAACCTCACATTCCTGGAGGAACCTGAATCGAAGACCTTTGACCAGATAGTTCAATCAGTTAAAGAACATTTCAACCCAAGGCCCTCGAATGTTATAAATTCAACGCTGCAGTGAGGGACCATGAAGAGTCTGCCTCCGCTTTCATAGCCAGGCTTCGCTGGCTTGCTGAGCGCTGTGAGTTTGGGACCATGCACGACTGGCTGGTTTGTGGGATCTATAACCTTAACATCCAGAAGAAACTTGTGGCAGAGACCACGATTAAGGTGGAAAAATTGATTGAGATAACTCAGTCAATGGAGTGTGGTGAAAAAGGCGCCACTGATCTCCAAAGAATAGCTCAATGGAAGGTTAACCAAGTATGGGGCGGTATGTCCGCAAGGTCCACAATGGGACCAATAGGCTTAGCGCAGAACCAGATACAGTCCTCACACCTGGACCAGAACCCAAGGAGCAGGAAGGAATGAGGGCGTCAACCCGAGTCCAAGGTGGACTGGTATTATTGCGAGGAGCTCCATCCCCAGGAGACCTGTCATACTCTGGATTCACATGCTTCCAATGCAACCAAAGGCGCCACATTAAAGCATGATGCTGCGCGAGGCAAAGCGTGCCAATGCAAAAGAAACAGCAGTATTAAATATAGTGGAAAAGAATTCTGAAGACAAGCATGCAATATATTGGTTGAATGGAACCCAATTGGATAAGACTGCTCCAATTGTCTTAAGGGTAAATTGTAAATTCCCCAAAATGGAAGACGACACCAGGACTTCGCTGACCGTAGTGAGTGAGCAGAATTCCAATATCTTTGTGTAATAATTAATTCTTTAAGCTTGAAGAATACTGCAGCCAAGCTTTCAACATACACCAGAGAAATTCTGAAGATCCTCAGAATAAACAATAGTGGAACTACAAGCTCTGTAAGAATGATAATGAAAGTGAAAGGACAATATTAAAAAGTACAAAAATAAGAGATGGGCTTGAGGTGAGATATGGACAACGAAGAGGGAGCATTGGTGAAAATCACAAAGAGAAAAGTAATCAAGTATATCAATGGAACAAGAATTGTTAGATGGGGGATGCGATTTACCGGCCGCTTCACACTTGACCGAGAGCATCGAGCAGCCAGTAGATACCGGGCGAAACTCCCATGGGCTTCCCGGAAGCAAAAAGCCTCGCGGGATCTACCCAGACTTTGCAAGTCTTCGAGATCAGGATCCCGCCCACAATGGGCGTGACGAAGTCGCAGTCACTTAAATATGTTTTAAACCTCCTTAGCCAAGCTCACTCGGGATCTACCGGCCTCCGCAGGAAGACCCTACTAGGTGTCGCTCAGTACTGGTCCACACAATGTAGACCAGGCAGAACAGCATCCGGAGGGCCTCCCAAGCCTTTGGAGGCCCCTTGGTTGTCAGGGTGGCTCCCTGGCCCTCACCCTGGAACAGGGGCACTTTGGCATTGTCATGTTGGCACCTTGGTACTTCCACCCTGGCACTGCCAAGGTGTCCTGGTGGCACTGCAAACCTGGCAGCAGCATGCCAGTGTGGCAGTGCAAGGGTCAGGGCCTGAGGAGGCCATGCCCATGAAAGGAGGGTGAAGTGGGGATATGAAGGAAATGAATGGTGGATAAGAATTGGAGGGTGGTGGTTTTGAAGGGTGGGGGCCTGGAAGGGGGGGCTTGTAAGGGGTGTGGAGGACCTGAAAAGGGGTGGGCCCAGGGACCCCATAACAGGGTGTCATCACTTAGGGGTATGTGGGGTAATGCCCATATGTGTGATGGTGGCATTGCCCATGAGTGGAGGGAACAAACTCACTTTAAAATCAGGGCACACGTTATAAATGGTGGCTTGGGGGCAGCACGGTGGCGCAGTGGTTAGCATTGCTGCCTACGGCGCTGAGGACCCGGGTTCGAATCCCGGCCCTGGGTCACTGTCTGTGTGGAGTTTGCACATTCTCCCCGTGTCTGCGTGGGTTTCACCCCCACAACCCAAAGATGTGCAGGAAAGGTAGATTGGCCACTCTAAATTGCCCCTTAATTGGAAAAATAATTGGGTACTCTAAATTTATTTAAAAAATAAAAAATAAATGGTGGCTTGATCTCTGAGGAGCCGGCCAGGCCAGCATGTTTAGCTCCCCGTGATGAAAATAATTCTAAATGTGGACTACACTGGTTAGAAACTTCCCAGGGCCCAAAAACGTGACTAAGTGTGGTTAGATAGTGATGGGGAACTCGCCGACAGAGCCGGCAGGAAACTCCCAGCAAGACCCGCCACAAAAAACACTTTGAAACTTTTTTGTTAGATCGCGCCTGGGATGTCTGAGAGAAAGTTGGATTGCAAATCTGTAGCTGATAATCAAAAATAACGCAGATATGTGATAAGTACTTGATAATGTGCTTTGTTAATACAAGGATACAGGACAGGAGTTGAATTCTAATGTGCTTGAGAGTTGGATGAGCAATGTTATGATGGATAAGGAGGCAAATTTTAGATAAATAGTTCAAGCTAAGCCAGCAACAACAATTTCTACATAGCACATTTTATATGATCAATTAGGATTGTTATAAAACAGAAGTTGACACTGGGCTGCAAAAGGATGTATTAGAGCCAGTGACCAGATGCTTGGTTAAAGAGGTAGATCTTAAGGATGTGTAGGGTATGTGGATTGGCCCCTTAATTGGAAAAAATGAATTGGGTACAAATTTAAAAAAAGAAAAATTTCAGAACTTAAGGCCTGAGCAGCCATGGACATTATAGAACATAGGGCAGCAGAGTAGCATGGTGGTTAGCATAAATGCTTCACAGCTCCAGGGTCCCAGGTTCGATTCCCGGCTGGCTCACTGTCTGTGTGGAGTCTGCACGTCCTCCCCCTGTGTGCGTGGGTTTCCTCCGGGTGCTCCGGTTTCCTCCCACAGTCCAAAGATGTGCGGGTTAGGTGGATTGGCCATGCTAAATTGCCCGTAGTGTAAGGTTAATGGGGGGATTGTTGGGTTACAGGTATGTGGGTTTGAGTGGGGTGATCATTGCTCGGCGCAACGTTGAGGGCCGAAGGGCCTGTACTGTTCTATCTATCTATTGAGGGCCGAAGGGCCTGTTCTGTGCTGTACTGTTCTATGTTCTATAGGCATAGAACAGTACAGCACAGAACAGGCCCTTCAGCCCTCAATGTTGTGCCGAGCCATGATCACCCTACTCAAACCCACGTATCCACCCTATACCCGTAACCCAACAACTCCCCCCCTTAACCTTACTTTTATTAGGACACTACGGGCAATTTAGCATGGCCAATCCACCTAACCCGCACATCTTTGGACTGTGGGAGGAAACCGGAGCACCCGGAGGAAACCCACGCACACAGGGGGAGGACGTGCAGACTCCACACAGACAGTGACCCAGCCGGGAATCGAACCTGGGACCCTGGAGCTGTGAAGCATTTATGCTAACCACCATGCTACCCTGCTGCCCCATTATGATTGAGCAATTAAAATTGTGAATTCTCAGATGCCAGAATTGGAATAGAGATGTAATAACCCCAGCAGGCCCGTGAGGATACCCTGATTGATCTACCCGTAGGATCCGTGGTGTATGAGCTTTCCCGCTAGTGGGCAGAGGGCCACCCAGCTGGGGCTCATAAGAACCCAGAATAAAGGACAGCCTGGACAGGGACTAGCATTTTGGTTGTCCCGATGGGACTGTACTCTGTAAACATATTCGCTGCTGTGGCAGATTTTTTGAGATCGTAAATATATCTGCGCCCACCTTTACTGCTCAGCTTCCTGGACCTTAGTAAGAGCCAATATCTTGGAGTGTTGTTGGTTTGGGGAAGATTACAGATACAGGGAAGGGCATGGAGTGAGTTGAAAACAAGAATAAGAATTTTAAAATCAAGGCTTCCTGATGGGGGAATCTAGATTCAGAAGAAGAATATATCAATTTTACATGGAGTTGGAAGGACTTTTATCATTCAGATGGTCAGAAATCTTTGGAATTCTCGACCCCAGAGTCCAGTATAGGTTGGGTATTTGGATCAACTCGGCAGATTTTTAATTTACAATAGAGTCAAGGGTTATGGGAAACAGGCAAGAAAGTGGAGTTCGTAAACATTGTAACCTTAGTAAATGGCTGAGCAGGCTCAAGGAGCTGATTAGCTTACTCCTGCTTCTGATTTCTTATGTTCTTTTGTTGTTCTAATGAGGTGTTGCTTAACTAAGAGCTAGTGTAGGTCAGCAACACAGGATAATGGGTAAAGGGGACTGAGTGAAAGTTAAGACAGGGGCAACAGAGTTGTAGATGACAAAAATCATATAAATGGTAGAACATGGGAGGCTGACAGGAACGCATTAGATGAGTAAGTTTAGAATGAATGAAAACATGAGTGGGAGTTTCAGCAGAGGAACTGAGACAGGGGTGATGTTGGGTGATGTTAGGAAGTTGGAAATAGGAGGTCTGAGTGACAAGGTGAATATATAGCCAGAAACACTTCTCAGGAGTCAAATATGACACCAAATTTGTGAACTGTTAGATTCACACTTGCCAGGGAGAGGAATGGTGTCAGTGACTTTGGAATTGTGTCTGTGTCAGGAACCATAAGAACATAAGACACAGGAGCAGAATTAGGCCACTCGGCCCATCGAGTCTGCTCCGCCATTCAATCATGGCTGATATTTCCTCATCTCCATTCTCCTGCATTTTACCCATAACCCCTGATCCCCTTATTAATCAAGAACCTATCTATCTCTGTCTGAAAGATACCCAGTGATTTAGCGTCCACAGCCTTCTGCAGCAAAGAGTTCCACAGATTCACCACCCTCTGGCTGAAGAAATTCCTCCTCATCTCTGTTTTAAAGCATCATCCCTTTAGTCTGAAATGCTGTCCTCTGGTTCTAGTTTTTCCTACAAGTGGAAATATTCTTTCCACGTCCACTCTATCCTGGCCTCGCAGCATCCTGTAAGTTTCAATAAGATCCCCTCTCATCCTTCTAAACTCCAACGAATACAGACCCAGACCCAGACCCAGAGTCCTCAACCGTTCCTCATACGACAAGTTCTTCATTCCAGGGATCATTCTTGTGAACCTCCTCTGGATCTTTTCCAAGGCCAGCATATCCTTCCTTAGATACGGGGCCCAAAACTGCTCATAATCCTCCAAATGAGGTCTGACCAGAGCCGTTACAGCCTCAGAAGTACATCCCTGGCCTTGTATTCTAGCCCTCTTGACATGAATGCTAACATTGCATTTGCCTTCTTAACTGCCGACTGAATCTGCACGTTAACTTTAAGAGAATCGTGAACAAGGACTCCCAAGTCCCTTTGTGCTTCTGATTTCCTAAGCATTTCCCCATTTAGAAAATAGTCTATACCTAAATTCCTCCTTGCAAATTGCATAACCTCACACTTTTCCACATTGTCACTTCATTTGCCACTTCATTGCCCACTCTCCTAGTTTGTCCTAATCCTTCTGCAGCCCCCTTGTTTCCTGAATACTACTTGTCCCTCTGCAGATCTTTGTATCATCTGCAAACTTAGCAACAGTGCCTTCAGTTCCTTCTTCCAGATCATTAATGAATATTGTAAAAAATTGTGGTCCAATCACAGATCCCTGAGGCACACCACTAGTCACCAGCTGCCATCCTGAAAAAGACCCTTTATCCCCATTCTCTGCCTACTGCCAGTCAGCCAATCCTCTATCCATGCCTGGATCTTACCCTTAACACCATGGGCTCTTAACGTATTTAACAGTCTCCTATGCAACCCCTTGTCAAAGGCCTTCTGGAAATCTAAATAAATCACGTCCACTTGTTCTCCTTTGTCTAACTTCCTTGTCACCTCCTCAAAGAACACCAACAGATTTGTCAGACATGACCTCCCTTTGACAAAGCCGTGCTGACTCAGTCCTATTTTATCATGCACTTCCAAGTACTTTGCGATCTCATCTTTAATAACAGCTTCTAAAATCTTACCAATGACCGAAGTCAGGCTAATCGGCCTATAATTTCCTGTCTTCTGCCTCCCTCTCTTCTTAAACAGCGGTGTTACATTAGCCACTTTCCAGTCCTCTGGGGCGCTTCCTGCCTCCAGTGATTCCTGACAGATCACCACCAATTCCTCCATAATTTCCTCAGCTATCTCTTTAAGGACCCTGTGGTGTAGACCATCCAGTCCAGGTGACATATCCACCTTTTTCACCAAAGTTAATGGCTTGCCAATGTTTAATTGGTGGAAAAAGGAAGACCTAGCAGCACAACCTGACACGATACAACTCAAAATGTTTGGGAGATAAGGGATGAATCTGGAGGACTGGAGAGTGGTCAATGAAGAACTGACATTTTAATAGAGAACGAGCATGTCCAGGTAATAATAAGCCAGTTAGTTTAGTATATATTTAGGTAAAATGTTAATGTCTTTAAGGACTGTATTACCACATGTCTAAGTGAAAATATGATGTGGAGATGCCGGCGTTGGACTGGGGTGAGTACAGTAAGAAGTCTTACAACACCAGGTTAAAGTCCAACAGGTTTGTTTCAAACACGAGCTTTCGGAGCACGGCTCCTTCTTCAGGTGAATGGAAAGGCTTGTTCCAGAAATGTTTATATAGACACAGTCAGAGATGCCCCGGAATGCGAGCACCTGCAGGCAATCAAATCATCAAAGATGCAGAGAGAGAGGTAACTCCAGGTTAAAGAGGTGTGAATTGTCCCAAGCCAGTTCAGTCGGTAGGCCTCTGCAAGTCCAGGCTTGTTGGTGGGGGCCGAATGTAATGCGACATGAATCCCAGATCCCGGTTGAGTCCGCATTCATGCGTGCTTGGGACAATTCACACCTCTTTAACCTGGAGTTACCTCTCTCTCTGCATCTTTGATGATTTGATTGCCTGCAGGTGCTCGCATTCCGGGGCATCTCTGACTGTGTCTATATAAACATTTCTGGAACAAGCCTTTCCATTCACCTGAAGAAGGAGCCGTGCTCCGAAAGCTCGTGTTTGAAACAAACCTGTTGGACTTTAACCTGGTGTTGTAAGACTTCTTACTGTAAGTGAAAATAGATAGACACAGCTTTACAAACGTCAAAAAGGATAACTTTGTCTGACAAATCTCAACCTTGATTAAAAAGGCATGAGCCATGGTAAATGAGGAAATGCACTAGTTGTAATGGAGGTGGATTTTAGGAAAATCCTTGACAAGGTACCATATGGGAAACTACATAAGATTAAGGGACATAGAATTAGAAGGAGGATAACAAATGGGATGAGAAAATACTTAGAAAAGCATAAATAGCGAGTAGGTGTTAAAGGATGTGGGTAGCAATGTTCTTCCGAGTTCATTTCTGGTGCTACTTCTGTTAACTGTGCCAATCAAACTCCTCGAAGGGTTGGCGTTGAATTGTCAGATCATAGTCAAATAGGAGGTATAGTAATTTCTCCTGAAGTCCAAAGAAAGCTGTAAAGGGATATTGACAGAATGTGCCAATGGGGAAAAGTGGCCAACAGAAAGTAATGATAGTAAGTGTGAGATAGTTAATTTTGGTCACGCAAATAAGCCAGTAATTAGACCTTGAATGGAAGCAGTATCAGTACTGTGGAATTACAGAGGGACTTGGGAACTATAACTTCAGAGAACTACAAAGGCAGCAGCTGCAATTGATTCAAAAAGCAAAATGAATTCTCAGTTGTATCGCAAGATGCAGAGAATATATAAAAACAGAAAAAGCTGAAAATACTCACCACGTGTGGCAACAGAGTTCATGGGCAGGGTTTAATGCCATCACCCTCTGTCCCTTGGTTACAGTTAGGTGTGGGGCATGTCATTGGGTAGGAGGGTGCAAGGTGGAAATCCTGGGCGGCATTCTCCCCTACCAGGCGTGACGGAGGGTGCCGGAGTAGGGGAGTGGCGCCAACCACTCAGGGGTCGCGCCTCCCCAAAGGTGGGGAATTCTCCCCACCTTTGGGGGCCAGCCCCGCGCCGGAGCAGTTTACACCAGAAGACTGGCGCAAACACCTGGCGCCGTCGGTAGCAGGGCTGGCCGAAAGGCTTTCGGTGGTCGGCGCATGCGCCGGCAGTGACGTCAACGGCAGCTGGCCGCTGACGTCACTGCCGGCGCATGCGCGATGCGGGGTTCTCTTCCGCTTCCGCCATGGCGGAGGCCGTGGCAGCGCGGAAGGAGAAAGAGTGCAGCCAGGGCACTGGCCCGCAGTCTGAGCGGGGGCCCCCGATCGCGGGCCAGGCCACCGTGGGGGCACCCCTGGGGTCCGATCGCCCCCCCGCCCCCCCAGGACCCCGGGGGCCTGCTCGCGCCGCTGAGCCCGCCGTTCCAGAGGTGGTTTAAACCTCGGCGGCGGGAGAGGCCTCCTAGCGGCGGGACTTCGGCCCATTGCGGGCCGGAGAAACGCCGCAGGGGCCTCACTGATCGGCGGGGCGAGATTCCTGCCCCCGCCACTTCCCGGGTGGCGGAGAATCTCCGAACCTGCGTGGGCGGGACTTTAGGCGTCCCCAGGCGATTCTCCGACCCTGCGTGGGGTTGGAGAATTTCGCCCCCTATCTGACACCCCCCCCCCATCCCATCAAGCTCCAGGCAGCAAGGGTGGATGACAGCCTTCCCCATACCAGATTAATTTTCAGTCAATTTGCGAATGGATCTTAATTTTTCTGTGGCAGTACTGGATCTATTACTATCTGACCTCCCAAGTCAGGACAGCATTGTGTCAAAGTGAATGAGACACTCTGTTTTACCATTGCACTCTTCGGAGACCGTTTGTCCATCAGACTGTGATGAAGTGTTGGCACTTTGACCATGTTCAGCCATCACCAACTTCCAGATGTACTCCAGTAGTCCAGGGCCTTTGTTTTTAACTTGCATCCTATAAAATATCAGACACAACACTTTGATTACTTTGATTTGGAACAAGATAATTTAGGCAGACATGCTGCTCCACTTGCATTAGCATTTCAGCTTCCCATAGAAGTATACTGATAATGTATATGTAGAGAACAATAAGAACATAAGGAATGTGATTCGAGGAATCAGGGCTACAGAACAGAAGACAACGGAAGTTTATTCACTTTCTTTAGGAAGGAAGACTTGAAAAGAACTAGAATTATATAGTGCAATGCAGCTCAGACCTCAACTCTCGATATTTTAATAAAATGCATATATATATTTATTTACAGCCTAATCACCAATTTCAGCAATTTAAAAAAATGGAAAATTACCTTTTAAAATAGCTGAAGCTATGTCTGTCTGTGACCTTGAACAAAAGGGACTATTTGGCAGTATCAAAGAAATTAGTACCGCGCTATCTCTGAAGAGACCTGAATGATTCCCCTGTGGGCTGTGAAGGCAAGTTCAAAGGCAACTATACGAAAGTGATATGAATTTCAAAATCCAGGCTGTCCAACCATATTTGGCAGATGGAATTCTGCCATCGTACCCGCAGTGGGTTTGGTGGTGGGTGGGAGCGGAGAATCCAACGGGAGTCAAAAGTTAGAAATCTGCTGGCGTAAAATCACATTGCATTTCTCCCAATCGCTGGTTAATGCTGGCTCGGTCTTCCCGCTGGTTGGTGACGTGAACGCCATTTACTTCTCATGCAGCACGGTAGCACAGTGGGTAGCACAGTTGCTTCACAGCTCCAGGGTCCCAGGTTCAATTTCCGGCTTGGGTCACTGTCTGTGCGGAGTCTCCACGTTCTCCCCGTGTCTGCGTGGGTTTCGTCCGAGTGCTCCGGTTTCCTCCCACAGTCCAAAGATGTGCAGGTTAGGTGGATTGGCCATGATAAATTTCCCTGAGTGTTCAAAAAGGTTGGGTGGGGTTACTGGGTTGTGGGGAAGGTGGGGGTGTGGGTTTGGGTAGGGTGTCTTTCCAAGGGTCAGTGCAGATTCAATGGGCTGAGTGGCTTCCTTCCGCACTGTAAATTTGATGAAACCTATGAATTCTCATTAAAACAGCTGGCCACCAGCATATCATCTGCTCTCCAAATCTTGCATTACATAAGTGGAAAATCACATCATTCTAAAACCTAATTGTTTAAGAGTGGCGCGTCAGCAGCCGCTGCCGTCGCCACCGGCGCATGCGTGGTGGAGGAGGTCTCTTCCACCTCCGCCATGGTGGAGGCCGTGGCGGCGGCGGAAGAAAAAGAGTGCCCCCACGGCACTGGCCCGCCGGCCGATTGGTGGGCCCCACCGTGGGGGCACCCCCCCTCCCCCCCCGTGGTCCGATCGCTCCGCGCCCCCCCCCCCAGGGCCCCGGGGGCCCGCTCGTGCCGCCAATCCCGCCGGCACAGAGGTGATTTAAACCACGTCGGCGGGAGAGGCCTGACAGCAGCGGGACTTCGGCCCATCGCGGGCCGGAAAATCGCCGCGGGGGGCACGCCGATCGGCGGGACGCGATTCCCGCTCCTGCCGTTTCCCGGATGGCGGAGAATTCCGGCCATGGTGGGGGCAGGATTTACGCCGGCCCCGGGCGATTCCCCGACCCTGCTGGGGATCGGAGAATTCCGCCCCTGATGTAAATTTAAGGAAAAATAATTCTGCAAAAGTCTTGTCTTGAAAGAGATTAAAAGAAGCTCCTGGGGATGAAAATGATAACGAGGTACATTACCTATTGTCTTTTTTCACCGGTATATGCCAGAAACTTGTACAAATATTTCTTTAATAATAGACATGAATCAGCACAGTGGGTAGCACTGTTGCTTTACAGCTCCAGGGTCCCAGGTTCGATTCCTGGCTTGGGTCTGTGTGGAGTCTGCACATTCTCCCTGTGTCTGCGTGGGTTTCCTCCGGGTGCTCGGGTTTCCTCCCACATGTCCTGAAAGACGTGCTGTTAGGTAATTTGGACATTCTGAGTTCTCCCTCCATGTACCCCAACAGGTGCCGGAATGTGGCGACTAGGGGATTTTCGCAGTAACTTAATTGCAGTGTTAATGTAAGCCTACTTGTGACAATAAAGATTATTATTATTAAAAAGAAAACTAACCTGATATCAAACCTCGTTCAGCATTTATATACCATATATGTATGTCTTCCCTGCTCTATCCAAGTGAATGAATACTCTGTATTTTGACCATACTTGACAATTCCTCAATAGCCACCCCATCCATCACAGGTATCATTGCTGACAGGAATTTTGTGGACTTTAATCTTCGGAGAGACCCTAACTACAGCCTTTCTCAAACAGGTTATTGCGAATCATTGGATAGTAGGTGAAAAATCAATCAGGCATCAAGGCAAACCCTTCAAAAAGATTATATGAATAGGAAGGAGCCTGAGAAAAACTGGAATCAATGGGAATGAGGGGGAAACTCCCTGTTGGTCAGAGTCACACCTGACACAAAGGAAGATGGTTGTGGTTGTTGAAGGTCAATCATCTCAGTTCCAGGACATCATTGCAGGAATTCCTCAGCATAGTGTCCTAGGCCCAACCTTCTTCAGCTGATTCATCAATTACTTTACTTCCATCATAAAGTCAGAAGTGGGGATGTTCCCTGATGACTGCACAATGTTCAGCCATTCGCACCACCTCAGATACTGAAGCAGTCTATGTCCAAATGCAATAAGACTTGGACAATAGAAAGGCTTGTGGTGACAAGTGGCAAGTAACATTCACATCAGACAAGTGCCAGGTGAAGATGATCTCCAGCAAAGGGGATTTGTTAAGTATTTATGGTATTTCTAGTGTGTCCTCACCAGCAGGCTTGCATTGGAACAGGGGCACTTTCAGAGACTGATCACATGATGCCAGCCTCAACCAATCAGCACGGGTAAATGGAAAGTGTACTATAGTAGTCTGTAATGTGAACATACTCTTAATATAGATCTTCATCGGATTAAACCTCTGAAACCTGCAGACTTAATTTCAAGACCACCACAGGAATCCATCTATCACCTCTTGACATTCAATGGCATTACCATTGCTGAATCCCCCAGTACCAACAGCCTGCAGGGATCCTTTGACTAGAAATTGAACTTGACCAGCCACATGGCTTTCTGGGCCAATAGGTTGAGGAACCAACAAGGGAACAGGCCATCTTGGGACTGGGTATTGTGTGATAAGAAAGGATTAACTGGCAATCAAGTTGTGGGAGAACCTTGGGGATGACCATAATTTGATAGAGTTATTTATCAAGTTCGATAGTGAGGTAGTTGATTCTGAGACCAGGGTCCTGAACCTCAATAAAGGTAACTATGATGATATAAGGCACGAGTTAGCTATGACGGGCAGGGAACCATTGGTGAAAGGAAGGACACTGGACACGCAGTGGCAGACACTCAAGAAACAAATAGTGGAACTCCAAAAGTTGTTTATTCCTGTTTGGTGGAAGAGTGGAAAGGGAATTGTGGTCAAACCATGGGAAATTAGACATAATATTAGATTCAAAGAAGTATACAAATTAGCAAGAAAAAACAATAAAACTCAGGATTGGGAACAGTTACAGTCAGAAACAGGGGAATTCATAACGGGGATCAAAAGGAACTAAATCTGTTCTTTAATTCTGACTTCACAAAGGAAGACATGAATATACTGGACGTTCTGAGAAACACAAGCTTTTAGGGAGCAGCTGAAGGAAATCAGTTTCAGCAGAAAAATGGTTTGGGGGAAATTATTGGGATTGAAGTCGAATTAATCTCCAGGGCCTGATGATCTTCATCGAAGAGAACTTTAAGAAGTGATCCTAGAAATGTTAGATCCATTGGTAGTCATTTTCCAAACTTCTTTGGACTCTGGAAATGTTCCTACAGATTGGAGGGTAGCTAATGTAAGTCCGATATTCAAAAAAGCAGAGAAAACAGGGACTATAGACTTGTGAGCCTAACGTCGATAGTACGGAAGTTGCACAAGTCCATTATTAAGGGTTTCATAGCACAGCATTTAGAAAGCAGTCGTATAATTAGATAAAGTCAGCATGGATTTACAAAAGGGAAATCATGCTTGACAAAACTACGAGAATTCTTTGAAGTTGTAACTAGTAGAGATGACAGTAGAGATGACAGATGATAGTAGTAGGCAGAAAGCAGGAAATTATAGGCCAGTGAGCTTAACTTCGGTAGTAGGGAAGATGCTGGAATCTATCATCAAGGAAGAAATTGCGAGGCATCTGGATAGAAATTGTCCCATTGGGCAGACGCAGCATGGGTTCGTAAAGGGCAGGTCATGCCTAACTAATTTAGTGGAATTTTTTGAGGACATTACCAGTGCAGTAGATAACGGGGAGCCGATGGATGTGGTATATATGGATTTCCAGAAAGCCTTTGACAAGGTGCCACACAAAAGGTTGCTGCATAAGATAAAGATGCATGGCATTAAGGGTAAAGTAGTAGCATGGATAGAGGATTGGTTAATTAATAGAAAGCAAAGAGTTGGGATAAATGGGTGTTTCTCTGGTTGGCAATCAGTAGCTAGTGGTGTCCCTCAGGGATCCGTGTTGGGCCCACAATTGTTCACAATTTACATAGATGATTTGAAGTTGGGGACCAAGGGCAATGTGTCCAAGTTTGCAGATGACACTAAGATGAGTGGTAAAGCGAAAAGTGCAGAGGATACTGGAAGTCTGCAGAGGGATTTGGATAGGTTAAGTGAATGGGCTAGGGTCTGGCAGATGGAATACAATGTTGACAAATGTGAGGTTATCCATTTTGGTAGGAATAACAGCAAACGGGATTATTATTTAAACGATAAAATATTAAAGCATGCCGCTGTTCAGAGAGACTTGGGTGTGCTAGTGCATGAGTCACAGAAGGTTGGTTTACAAGTGCAACAGGTGATTAAGAAGGCAAATGGAATTTTGTCCTTCATTGCTAGAGGGATGGAGTTTAAGACTAGGGAGGTTATGTTGCAATTGTATAAGGTGTTAGTGCGGCCACACCTGGAGTATTGTGTTCAGTTTTGGTCTCCTTACTTGAGAAAGGACGTACTGGCGCTGGAGGGTGTGCAGAGGAGATTCACTAGGTTAATCCCAGAGCTGAAGGGGTTGGATTATGAGGAGAGGTTGAGTAGACTGGGACTGTACTCGTTGGAATTTAGAAGGATGAGGGGGGATCTTATAGAAACATTTAAAATTATGAAGGGAATAGATAGGATAGATGCGGGCAGGTTGTTTCCACTGGCGGGTGACAGCAGAACTAGGGGACATAGCCTCAAAATAAGGGGAAGTAGATTTAGGACTGAGTTTAGGAGGAACTTCTTCACCCAAAGGGTTGTGAATCTATGGAATTCCTTGCCCAGTGAAGCAGTTGAGGCTCCTTCATTACATGTTTTTAAGGTAAAGATAGATAGTTTTTTGAAGAATAAAGGGATTAAGGGTTATGGTGTTCGGGCCGGAAAGTGGAGCTAAGTTCACAAAAGATCAGCCATGATCTAATTGAATGGCGGAGCAGGCTCGAGGGGCCAGATGGCCTACTCCTGCTCCTAGTTCTTATGTTCTTATGTTCTTATGACCAGGGAGAACCAGTGGATGTAGTTCATTTAGAATTTCAGAAGGCTTTCGACAAGGTCACAGGTAGCAGATTACTGTGCTAAATTAAAGCGCATGGGATTGCGGATAGTGTCTAGAGATGGATCGGAATCTAGTTAGCAGACAGGAAGCAAAGAGTTGGAATAAATGGGTCTTCTTTCAATTGAGAGGCAGTAACCGGTGAGGTACCGCAGGGATCTGTGCTAGGACCCCAGCTATTTGCATTATATATTGATTTGGACAAGGGAATTCGTCCACATTATCTCCAAATTTTCAGATGACACAAAGTTGGGTGGGAGGCTGAGCTGTGAGGAGGATGCAGAGATGCTGCAGAGGGATTTGGACAGGCTCAGCGTATGGGCATATGCATGGCAGATGTAGTATAATGTAGGTAAATGTGAGGTTATCCACTTAGGTAGCAAAAAGAGGAAGGCAGATTATGACTTGAATGGGTGTAAATTGAGAGAGGTGGATACGCAGTAAGACCTTGGTGTCCTTCTTGGATTTGGATTTGTTTATTGTCACGTGTACCGAGGTCCAGTGAAAAGTATTTTTCTGCGTGCAGCTCGAACAGATCATTTAGTACATGAAAAGAAAATACGTAATAGGGCAACACAAGGTACACAATATAAATACATAGGCACTGGCATCAGGTGACGCATACATGAGTGCAGTATCCTACATCAGTTGCTGAAAGTAATCATACATGTACAGCAGGCAGTAAAGAAGGCAAATGGTATGTTGATCTTCACAGCGAGAGGATTTGAGTTTAGGAATAGAGATATTTTACTGAAATTGTATCGGGCATTGGTGAGGACACACCTGGAGTATTGTATGTCATTTTGATGTCCTTATCTGAGGAAGGATGTTGTTGCTAAGCAAAGGTTTACCAGGCTGATTCCTGGGATGGCAAGATTGTCATATGAGGAGAGACTCATTCGGTTAAGGTTATATTCATTGGAGTTTAGAAGAGTGAGAGAGGATTTTATAAATACTTCGAAAATTCAAACATGATTAGACAAGGTAGATTCAGAAAGAATGTTCCCAAAGGTGGGAGAGTTCAGAACTAGAGGTCATAGTTTGAGGATAAGGGGTGAACCTTTTAGGACTAAGGTGAGGAGAGATTTCTTCACCCAGAGAGTGATGCATCTGTGGTATTCACTACCACAGAAAGCAGTTGATGCAAAAACATTCGCAAATGCGGAGAATCGTAAAGGCTGTCGTGGGACAGGCCGTGACCCACGGCAGCCTTCACGCCCACTTCCGGGGTCGATTCTCCCCCCTGGGCGGGGCGAGGAGCGCGGCCCAGTACGTCACGCCGGCAAGACCGCACGTCAAGCGTCACGCCGGCTGACGCGGCCGATGACGTCGGGCGCGCATGCGCAGGTTGGACAACGCCAACCCGCGCATGCGCAGTTGCCGTCTTTTCCCTCAGCCTCCCTGCAAGACGTGGCGGTTTGATCTTGCGGGGCAGCGGAGGGAAAAGAGAGCGTCCATTACAGACGCACGGCCTGCGATCGGTGCCCACCGATTGCGGGCCTATGCCTTCCTTGGCACGACCGTGGTACTGCCGTGCCAATCGGGCCCCCAGATGCCCCAAACAGGCATCTGGCACCCGTTTCACGACAGAAGCGAGCAGGTGTGTTTGCTGCCGTGTTGAAATGGGTGTGAAGGCCCGGCCGCTCGGCCCATTGGCCTTGGAGAATCGTCGCTCGCCGTAAAAAACGGCGAGCGGCAATTCGTGGCGTGGGTTGGGCGTGGGGGGGGGGGAGAATAGCGGGAGGGCATGAAAAATGTAGGGAGGCCCTCCCACTATTCTCCCACCCGGCGTGGGGGGCAGAGAATCGCGCCCATTGTGTGATTTCAAGAAGGAATTAGGTATAGCTCTTGGGACTTAAGGGATCAAGGGATATGAGGGGTGGGGAAAGCAGCATCAGGGTATTGAATTTGATGATCAGCCATGATTGTGAAGAATATAGGATTTTAGATATATTGGATTATAAACATTTGGTAATTTAAGGGTTACCAGCCTGGGTTAGAGTATGTTTGACTGCAGTGGCCATATTTTAAAAAATAATCTTGTTTGCAGACCAGACAGCTTTTAGGAGCCGGAGGTGAAATTAACCAGAGTAATGTGTTTTCACCCTGTGCTAATGCAATATTGTTTGACTAGGGGGAGTCCTCGATGCGTTTTCAGCCAAGAGAGTTAATTTGTTTTCTTCTTGGGGAGATCATGTCATTGCTGGGTGGAGCTAAGGCATTCAGTCATTTGAGAAGGCTTTTAAATGAGATCCGATCTAATCTTTTGGACACATGAAGGTATTTTCCCTGCAGTAGGGTAGTTTAAAAAAAGAGTAATAGTATTTAAAGCAGAACAGACTTGTCTGAGGACAAGGGGAAATCCTGAAACATACCAGTTGAAACTGCTTTTTTGAAGACATCCAGTCTGAGTCTGCAGGGGTTCTAACAGGAGCAAATCTGTTTTGGAAACAAAGTATTAATCTGTGCCACGGGATGGATTGAGAGTATGTTTTTTCCTTTCTTGCTGTTTAATTGGGAATAGAGATAGCAATTAAAGGTTTGCACTTTGTATATTGAGAAGTATCATTTAAGGGGTAATTGTAAGCTATTTTCGGTGTCTTGTTAAAGGGTTTAATAGTGTAGAAATAATAACATTTTGTTTTAAAATACCAAATCCCTATTTCTTTGTGCAATCACTCCTGGAGCAAAATATGCTTTCCACATAGTATTACAAGGTAAAATAAAATATTGGGGTTTTGATCCAGTATCCTAGTCACTGTTGGTGCCAGTCTGGGATTGTACTGCGGTCATAATGAATAGGCTGAGCAGGCTCGAAGGGCTGAATGCCCTGCTACATCTTCTATTTTCTATATATGTTTCTATGTATAAAAATACTGTGTCTACAAGAGCAGGTCAGAGGCTCGGATGTCTGTGGCAAGTAACTCACCTCCAGATTCCCCAAAGTCTGTCCACTATTTCCAAGGCACAAGTCATGAATGTGATGAAATATTCTCCACTTGCCAACAACAATCAAGGAGATTGGCACCATGCAGGACAAATATGCCTGCTTGATTGACATTCAATCCACAAACATTTACTCCCTTCACCACCGACTCTCTGTGGCAGCAGTATGTATCCTCAACAAGATGCAGCACTTTGCAAACTCACAACCCTTACCATCTAGATGGACGAGGGCAATAAACACATGGGAACACTATCACCTGGAGATTCCCCTTTAAGTCACTCACCATCCTGACTTGACAACATATTTCCATTCCTTCACTGTTGCTGGGTCAAAATCCTGCAACTTTATCCCTAACAGCACTGTGGGTCTACCTACACTACATGGACTGCAGCGGTTCAAGAAGGCAGCGCGTCATCACCTTCTCAACGGCAATTATGGATGGACAATAAATGCTGGTCTAGCCAGCAATGCCTATCATCATGATTGAAAGAGGAGGCCATGGCATAGTGGTATTGTCGCTGGACTAGTAATCCAGAGACCCAGGATAATGATCTGGGGACCCGGGTTGAAATCCCACCATGGCAGGTGATGGAATGTAAACTCAATATAATATCTGGAATTAAAAGACTAATGATGAATATTTTCGATTGCCCTAAAAACCCATCTGGTTCGCTAATGTCTTCTAGGGAAAGGAAATCTGCCATCCTGTCCTGGTCTGGCCTACATGTGACTCCAGAACCACAGCGATGTGGTTGACTCTTAAATGCCCTCTAAAATGTCCCAGCAAGCCTCTCAGTTGCATTCAACCTTGACGAAAACATAAAACAAGGAACAAAAGCAGACGGATCATCTGGCATCGAACCAGGCACTTGGAACAGCAACGGCAAACCCTGCCCTGGTGACCCTGCAAAGTCCTCCTTACTAACATCTGGGGGTTATGCCAAAGTCATAGACCTGTCTCACAGACTAGTTAAGCAACAGCCTGACATAATCATACTCACACAATCATACCTTACAGTCAATGTACCAGACACTACTCTCACAATAATAATTATAATTGCTTATTTTCACGAGTAGGCTTCAATGAAGTTACGGTGAAAAGCTCCTAGTCGCCACATTCCGGCTCCTGTTCGGGGAGGCCAGTGCGGGAATTGAACCCGCGCTGCTGGCATTGTTCTGTATTGCAAGTCAGCTATTTAGCCCACTGTGCTAAACCAGCCATTCCTCAGTATGTCCTGTCTCACTGGCAGGACAGACCCAGCAGAGGTGGTGGCACAGTGGTGGACAGTGGTGAGGGAGTTGCCCTGGGAGTCTTCAACATCGACTCTGGACCCCATAAAGTCTCATGGCTTCAGGTTAAACATGGACAAGGAAACCTCCTGCTGATTACCATATGCCGGCCACTATCAGCTGATGAATCAGTACTCCTCCTTGTTGAACACCACTTGGAGGAAGCACTGAGGGTGGCAAGGGTGCAGAGTATGCTCTGAGTGGGGAATTTTAATGTTCATCACCAAGAGTGGCTCGGTAGTACCACCACAGACCAAACTGGCTGGTTTCTAAAGGACATAGCTGCTAGACTGGGACTGCTGCAGGTGATGAGAGAACGAACAAGAGGGAAAAACATACTTGACCTCATCGTCACCAAGCAGCATCTTCACGTGGGGCAGCACGGTAGAATTGTGGATAGCACAATTTCATCACAGCTCCAGGGTCCCAGGTTCGATTCCGGCTTGGGTCACTGTCTGTGCGGAGTCTGCACATCCTCCCCGTGTGTGCATGGATTTCCTCCGGGTGCTCCGGATTCCTCCCACAGTCCAAAGATGTGCAGGTTAGGTGGATTGGCCATGATAAATTGCCCTTAGTGTCCAAAATTGCCCTTAGTGTTGAGTGGGGTTACTGGGCTATGGGGATAGGGTGGAGGTGTTGACCTCGGGTAGGGTGCTCTTTCCAAGAGCCGGTGCAGACTCGATGGGCCGAGTGGCCTCCTTCTGCACTGTACATTCTATGAAACTGCCTGCTGCAGATGCATCTGTCCATAACAGTATCGGTAGAAGTTACCATTTCACTGTCCTTGTGGAGACAACGTACTGTCTTCACATTGAGGATACCCTCCATCATGTTGTGTGGCACTGCCACCAAGCTAATTGGGATAGACTTAGAACAGATATAGCAACTCAAGACTGGGCATCCATGAGGTGCTGTGAGCCATCAGCAGCAGCAGAACTGTATTCAACCACAATCTACAACCTCATGGTCCAGCATATCCCCACTCTGCCATTACCACCAAGGACTACTTGTGTGTCAAACAGCATATGCAGCAACTAATAGACAGAGCTGAGCAATTCCACAATGAACGCATCAGATCTAAGCTCTGTCGTCCTGCCACATCCAGCTGTGAATGTTGGTGGACAATTAAGCAACTCACTAGAGGAGGAGGCTCCACAAATATCCCCATCCTCAATGATGGAGGCGCCCAGCAGATATGTGGAAAAGACAAGGCTGAGGCATTCACAACAATCTTCAGCCGAAGTACCGAGTGGATGATCCATCTTGGTGACCTCCAGAGGTCCCCAGCATCACATCTTCAACCAATGTGATTCACTCCAAGTAATATGAAGAAACGGCTGAAGGCACTGGATACTGCAAAAGCTATGGACCCTGACAATATCCCGGCAATAGTACTGAAGACTTGTGCACCAGAACTTGCCACACCCCTTGCCAAGCTGTGCCTGTACAGCTACAACACTGGCATCTATCCGGAAATGTGAAAAAAATGTCCAGGTGAGTCCTGTACACAAGAAACGGGACAAATCTAACCCAGCCAATTACCGCCCTATCAGTCTACTCTCCATCATCAGCACAATGATGGAAGGAGTCATCAACAGTGCTATCAAGGAGTACTTACTTAGCAATAACCTGCTAATTGATGCCCTGTTTGGGTTCCACAGGGGTAACTCAGGTCCTGACTTCATCACAGCCTTAGTTCAAACACAAACAAAATAGCTAAATGCCAGAGGTGAGGTGAGAGTGGCTGTCCTTGAAATCAAGGCAGCATTTGACCAAGTGCGGTATCAAGGAGCCCTAGCTAAACTGGAGTCAATGTGAATCGGGGGAAAACTCTCTGCTGGTTGGAGTCATAACTGGCACAAAGGAAGGTGGAGGTCAATCATCTCAGCTCCAGGAAATCACTGCAGGAGTTCCTCAGGTGAATGCCCTAGGCCCAACCATCTTCAGCTGCTTCATCAATGACCTCCCTTCCGCCATTCGGTCAGAAGTGGGGATGTTTGCCAAAGCTGCACAATATTCTGCACCATTCGTGGCACCTGATGAAGCAGTCCATGTCCAAATGCAATAAGACCGGGACAATATCCAGGCTTGGGGTGACAAGTGTCAAATTACATTCACGCCACAGAAGTGCCAGGCAATGACCATCTCCTACAAGAGAAGATCTAACTATCGTTCCTTGACATTCAATGGCATTACAATCACTGTAGCCCCACAATCAACATCCTGGGGTTTATCATTGATCAGAAACTGAACTGGACTCGCCATATTAATACTGTGGCTACCAGGGAAGGTCAAAGGTGAGGAATCCTACAGAGAGCAATTCACCTCCTAACCTCCAAAAGCCTGCCCACCATCTACTAGTGGGGTTTAGCTCACTGGGCTAAATTGCTGGCTTTTAAAGCAGACCAAGCAGGCCAGCAGCACGGTTCGATTCCTGTACCAGCCTCCCCGGACAGGCGCCAGAATGTGGCTTTTCACAGTAACTTCATTGAAGCCTACTCGTGACAATAAGCGATTTTCATTTCATTTTCAAGGCACAAGTCAAGAGTGTAATGGAATACTCTCCACTTGCCTGGATGAGTGCAGCTCCAACAACTCTCAAGAATCTCGACACCATTCAGGACAAAGCAGCCTACTTAATTGCTCCCGATTTTATAGAATCATAGAATTTACAGTGCAGAAGGAGGCCATTCGGACCATCGAATCTGCACCAACCCTCGTAAAGAGCATCCTACTTCAGCCCACACCTCCACCCTATCCCCGTAACCCCACCTAACCTTTTTGGACACTAAGGGCAAGTTAGCATGGCCAATCCACCTAACCTGCTCATCTTTGGGCTGTGGGAGGAAACCAGAACATCCGAAGGAAACCCACACAGACACAGGGAGAACGTGCAGACTCCGCACAGACAGTGACCCAAGCCGGGAATCGAACCTGAGACCCTGGAGCTGTGAAGTAACAGTACTAACCACTGTGCTACCGTGCCGTGTTTCATAGACATTTAAAAACTCTGCGAACAGTGGCAGCCATGTGTACCATGTAGAAGATGCACTGCAGTAATTCACAAGATTGCTCAGACAGCACCTTCCAAACCCATGGCCCCTACCATCTAGAAGGGCAAGAGCAGCAGATACCTGGGAACCCCACCACCTGGGGGTTTCCCTCCAAGACACTCACCACCCTGACTTGGAAATATATCACCGTTCATTCACTGTCGCTGGGTCAAAATCTGGAACTCCCTCCCTAACAGCACAGTGGGCGTAGCTGTACCTCAAAGACTGCAGCAGTTCAAAAAAGCAACTCACCACCACCTTCTGAAATGCAACTGGGAATGGGCAATAAATGATGGTCTTACCAGCTACACCCACATCCCATTAATGAATTTAAAAAAAAATTCCATCACCCCTGTGTGATTTAAAAGGTCGGCAAAGTAAGTGATCCCCTGACTGATCAATGCAGGTGAGCAAGGATGTGTCCTGAACACAGAAGTGAAGGAGTGAGCTGCTTAACAATGCTACTCGTTAGGAGGCAGCACTTGTAATGGCCATTGTACTTTCCAGCAGTATAACCGCCGCATGCTACACTCTTAGAAATGCTCTCCTACATCCTAGGAGATCCCAACTTTACTTTGCGGTTTGTACTGTCACTCTTTTCCTCAGTCAGCTTGAATTAGTTCAACAAAACAATTGAAAACATAAATATTTTGAAGTTTTTGAGGCAAGGTAAATGTTTTCTATCCTTTACGATCCTAATAAAATCCTCTGGAACTGGCCACAGACAATAGAAGTGAAGTGGAACAATAGCGTGTGGAATAAATGGAGGTGATAGAATGTTTCCTGTTTATTTCTGAGTCAAGATTACATTGTGTTTCATTGAGGGAATAGCTGATGGGTTGAATGGCCTCCTTCTGCACTGTAGGGATTCTTTGATTCTAACAGTTGAAGGCTCTAGCAAAAAATTCTTAGCTGCAGTCCTAACAACTTTAAGTTTTTCACTGAGCTTTTCATTAAGGATACAGCTTGTGGATTATCTCTCAATAGTGATTTCTGTAAGTCAATAATGCAGTTATCAAATTGCGAGCACAAAACCATGGCTACATTCTGTGAAACAGAATGGAGATGGACTGTGTCACTACCTGTGCCCGAGTAATTAATTGTAACAGATTGTACAATGCTTTCATTAATGCAGGGACATATGCAGGGCTAGCTCCACATTTTCCAATGAGGATGTTCCTGGCTATTGATGCTGAACCAAGTTACATTGATCATCAGTGATCCCTTCAAAAAGTGTTCAACTTTGAGACAACTTTGAACATTTTCAGATGCCACAATGAATTGGCATACTATATTTTCTATCATCTCTAGGACGCCCTGAAGGCGTAATATTTTATGAAGTAAAGTTGCCATAGTCCCAGATGACCATGAGCTTCTTTCCCCTTTGAGGGGGAGAGCGAGCAGGTGGTGATTTAACCTGAGGATCACCACACCTCAGGCGAGGTTGAGAAGGGTTCATAAATAACCTCAGCTGGTACAGGAATTGAGCCCACGCTGTTGGCTTCACTCTGAATAATGAAGCAGCTGTCCAGCCAACTGAGCTAAACTGGTTCATTTGACATAAGCCACTACATACACGCTTTCAAAAGCTGTATTCCTAACAAAAAGCAGTCGATCTGAGTATTAAAGCACCAACCAGGTGTCCGATAATAATTGCCAAATTGTTGCGTGAAACCTTATTCTTGTCAATTTTTAAAAAGTAAAGTAATAGTCCAGGGGCCCAGACTAATACCCTAGAGACATGGGACTGCATTTTAATGTGCCCCCTCCGGATGTATCGTTGGCCGGGGTGAATGCAAAATAAAGCGAGTGGCCACCTCACCACCTTCCCACCCACCTCCGAGGTAATTCCTATAATACAGAGTGGGCAGGTGATGACATTGACAGCCCATCTCCATGATTATATAAATAATCAAAGGTCAGTGAGGCTTGTCACTCAAGCTAGAATCCCACAGGCACATGGAGCTGCAAATTGTATACAAGTGGCAATCAAGGTTCCCTCAGAACGCCCAACAATATTCAGCAACCAAGGAGGTAAGTAATAACCCCAGAGCATCTTCAGTGGTAGGAGTTTTAATTCTATCTATTTATGTGAAATACATACAGGGAAAGGGTATTGATTGGATCATGACTTGAACACAAATAAAGGGACAGTTATTGACACTGGTGGGGAAGTAGAGGTAGGAGGTTACACACTTACAATGAAATGAAATGAAAATGAAAATCACTTATTGTCACGAGTAGGCTTCAATGAAGTTACTGTGAAAAGCCCCTAGTCGCCACATTCCGGCGCCTGTCCGGGGAGGCTGGTACGGGAATCAAACCGTGCTGCTGGCCTGCTTGGTCTGCTTTAAAAGCCAGCGATTTAGCCGAGTGAGCTAAACCAGCCCCTTGTTTCACTCCATGAATAAATCTAAAACAGAGTAAAGATTTAATTCCAGTCTACTTCACCAAATGAAGGAGCTCAACCAGGAGGAGGAGTTGGAGATGGAAAATGAGGATATTTTGAAGGTACAAGAGTGGCCTGAACTGGTGAGGGGCACTTGAGTTACTCCCTTGGCGGTCAAGAATGCCGAACATGGACTCATTCAGGCCTGATTCAGTTAATCCGAGGCAATTAACCATCTGGCACACCAAGAATGGACTCATGGTACCCTTGCCACCGCCATCCCTCATTTGCAGCATAAAGCAACAATCCATCTCTCTCAGATGTCCATTCCCGTAACAGCTTCCCTGAATAGGCGCCGGAATGTGGCAACTAGGGGCTTTTCACAGTAACTTCATTGAAGCCTACTCATGACAATAAGCAATTTTCATTTCATTTTCCTCATCTTTTTATCATCATATCATTCTTCATAAAGTAGGAGGCTAATTGATAGTGGGAAGGCAAAATGGGGAGAATGAGACAATGGAGTTTTGAGATAAAGTTTATTCTTGAACAGAAAAATGATAATTTCGTAGTCTTAAACAGCCAAACAAATATCCTTGTGTGGGTACAAATCCTTTTTTTCTGTTATTCTTTCATGGTGGACAGGGACAGGCTCTTCAGAGCCCACCTCTGCTCAGGTGCTATTGACCAATGTCCTCACAGCTCTAGACAATATTAGTGCCCCTTTGTCACTGCCCCAAATACTTGTGCATGGAGATACTTGGCCATTAGAACAGCAGGGAACATGTGAGCATGTGAGGCCCTCACTCGGGGTGCTGGGGAGGCAGAGGGTCACGAGTGGAATCACTTTGAGGTGTAAGGGTCCTTCCTGTTTGTTCTTATTTATTCCCTTAATTCCCTCCTTGCTGCTCAGAGGATGGATTGCTATCCTCTCCTCTCCGTTTTTACAGAAAGGCTGTGTATCTGAACTGGCAGAGAGCCTGGATGAATTGATGTATAGGAGAACCATTACAGGCTGTGCAAGCAGGGGAGAAATGACCAAAAGGTACATATGAACTGACCAACTCTCTCTCCAGAAAAGGCAGAGGCCTGAAAATGAACCACAAATTGAAAGCAGAGTTTGATGTGAAGCAAAGGGGCTTCTCCAGGAAAAGCGGTGAGTAATATATTTATAAACTACAGAAAAGATCATTACAGGCTAAAAAGCAAGGGACGGGACTCTCCGTCCCACCGGATGCGCCGTGCCCCCCATCCCCACGCCTCCGCCGGCAGTGGGATCCTCCAACTTGGCAGCCAGCCAATGGGGTTTCCCATTGTGGCCAACGCCACACTATCCCGCCGACAGGGAATCTCGCCCAAGGACTTTAATCGGCAAGCATGCACTGAGGAACGAGTGCTAAACAACACCTTTGGAAGCAAAGATTCTTGTCTTTTGACCTTCATCCTTATTATTTCCTCCCCTTCCCCCTTCTGCATTTGTCTGTCCTGTCTGTGTGGGTAGAGGGTGGGGAAGTAACAATAAGAATAATAATCACTTATTGTCACAAGTAGGCTTCAATTAAGTTACTGTGAAAAGCCCCTAGTCGCCATATTCCGGCGCCTGTTCGGGGAGGCCGGTATGGGAATTGAACCCGCGCTCCTGGCATTGTTCTGCTTTGCAAGCCAGTTATTTATCCCACTGTGCTAAACCAGCCAAAAAGGGGTTTGTTGTTATCCAGTTATAGTTACTGTATATTTCATCATTATTCTTGTTATAAATAAACAGTAATTATGTTTCAACTGACAAACCTGATGACTTTAGGAATTTTAAAAAGAATTATTGATTAATTCACTTCTGTTGTGATGCTGGGACAAGTGAGGCTGGAACTGACCTTGCATTTGCTCAGGGTGTCGTAACAGAGGACAGTCCCACTTTCATGTCCCTTTCTCTATTTTCCCTCACTTGGCTCACATGCTCTTGCCTGCTAATGGAAAGCTAGATAACACTATGTTGTACTTGAATCCAATCAACTCCCTACCCCCTTGTTCCTAAATTATGGGAGAACAGACATCAGAGGTAGATAAGTGTCCCATACTGGAAGAGAAGATAAGAAAATATATTAAGAGGAAAGGGTGACCTCCATGGGCAGAATTTTGTTTGAATACCGAGACAGGTCCCGGAGCAACAGGACAGGCTTGGTGGGAGGGCCTAAACAAAGCGCATGGGAAACGTGCTGCAAAGCATGGAAAACTGATTGCTGTAGTGTGCTGCTTGTCGCAATTTATAGGCACCGAGGGGGTCCTAAAGACCGTCTACGGACAGCTGGAGGAGAAGGAGGGAGAAATGGAGAAACTTAAGAAGGAACAGGAGGAGGAGATAAAGAAATTAAAAGAACAGCAACAGGAGAAATTAGCTGAGAAAGACAAGGAAATAGAAGGCTTGAAGCAAATGAACCAGGCTAACCTGATACATTTGGGCAGCTTTCAGACCCAGTGTGAGAAAGCCTATCAAGACACCCAACTTGGTAAGCGAAGCTGAGCACAAGGTCACTTGTTTAGAAGCAAAGTGTACCAACTTGCAGGCAGCGCTTAAAGCGCTCCATAAGACTAGTAACGAGCAGCGACAAACAACCGCTGACCACTCCAAGCGACAGCGAGAAATTAACAGACTAAAATCATTACTCTCAGTTTAAACGGTTTTATGTATACCTTCGGAACAGTTGAGGAATAGGAGGAAGAGATGGCAGATTGACTAGTTACAGGAAAGCATAAAAATGTACGTCATGAGAACTGAGAGTAGGGATCGCCACCACCACTCCTAGAAACAACCACACTGACTGCACCACCGCTCTACCACAGAGAACGCAAAAACGCAAACCCAGTACCGATGCACCCAGTCACCACTGAGACAAGGATAGGGAATTCCCCAAGCTCAGCTCTCACTTATACAACACTGCTCACAGTAACCCAACTGATGCGTGTAAAGAAATCGCGACATTTGAGCCGACTGCTGACCCACACTGCTTCTTTGAAGACATCAGGCAGTAAAAGATAATGTACGGATTAGATGAGAGGGAGGAAGTGAAACTCATAGTGATGTGCCTTAGTCAGCTTGTGAGATCAGCCTTGCCATCTCCCAAAACGTGGGAGAGGGAAGTTTAGATGAAATGAAAGAAGCAATATTGACTGCAATAAGCTACAATAATGGGGACTCCGTAGACGGGTTAAATAAATCTAAACAGAAGAAAGGGGAACACCTGACTGCCTTTGCCAGTTGCCTCTGGGTACACTTTAAAGGGGTGTATGGGGAATTAGTGCGCTCTAACGTAGATGACGCCAACTCCACTAAATGGGCAAGAACTTTGGTCTCCCACACCACAGAGCAAGGTAAGACAGCCTGTGTTAATTTTGATCCAGCCGAGCTCATGCATAATGAGGCATGGATTCTCCAGCGCTTATCCCGAGTATGGGAACAATCACACCAGCCTCAACCACACCAAACCGAAAAGGAAGCTATCATGCATCCGATGACAGCTAATCAGGGTCCCATATGGAGAAATGAGGGTAGAGGGGAACCCCAATACCCAAGAGAACTCTGTTTTTCATTGGAATCAATTGTGTTCCACGTGTCATCGGTGCTAGCCCCTTAAACAGTCCGAGAATCGGTCCAGGTTTAGTGCCAGTTTTGCTGTTGTGAAAGTCAATGAATCCTGCTTCGGCATCAGCTGGAATAGAAAATCCCGCCCAAGGTCGCCCGACTGACTTTAGGTGTCCTGGGTCGGAGGAGGACGAGTTGTGAGATAGGATTGTTGTTATTAGTCATGAAACAAGGTGTCGGATTTCGTTGTCCCGACGTGGGGCTGAACTGTGTGTGGTAGATTTTAAAAATGGTGATTCTGGGATTTCTGCTCCCTGATCCAATGCAGGCAATCTTCATTGGTGCGGGAAAGGAGACAGTTCACAAACCACACCCAGCTGGTCGAATGTTGCGGCTCCATTGCATAAAGTGGCATTTCAGGCTTGTCATAAGTTTTAAGGAAGGCAGCATGTTTCACACCAGCTCAGAGGCATTGTGAATGACTGGGAACTTAGGTTTGGAGTTGGGAACTGTATGGAAAGTAAAAATGAAAGAAGATGCCAACTTCACATGTCAGCATCAAATGCTCTTTGATAAGCGATATATATTTTTATCATGGTGATGAAAAAGTGACTTTTCTAGGTTGGCACTTTTGACATCAAAGCAATGAACAGCAATGTGAAAGTGGAACACTCTTCAGATGCATTGCAGTACATTAGAGCACTGGATACTGCAATGAGAATCTGGATTCCTGACAACATTAAAAAAATTCTTTCATGGATGTCAGCATTGCTAGCAAAGCCAGAATTTTGTTCTCCATCCCAATTTCTCTTGCATTGAGTGGCGTTTCAGTGGGAAGTAATGAATCAACCGCATTGCTGTAGGTCTGTAGTCACATGTAGAGCAGACTGAGCAAGGATGGCAGATTTCCTTCCCTAAAAGGCCATTAGTGAATCAGATGGGCTTTTATGCCAACCGATGATAGTTTCATGGTCGCCATCGCCGAGAGAAGCTTTCAATTCCAGATGTATTAATTAAATTTAAGTTCCACCTGTTGCGGTGGTGGGATTCAAACCCATGTCCCGAGAGCATCAGCCTGGATCTCTGAATTACTACCCCAGTGACATTATCACAATTGTACAATTAAGTCTCATTATGAATCTTGGCTGAGTTCCAAACTCACAATGAATTTTGCTCAGCTGGAGTTGTTGACATAGCTATCCAGGGGAAAGCGAGTTGGTTAATTTGACAGATTAATGAGCAATTAAGGTCATTTTTTAAAAGTAGATTATGATTTTTTTTAAATTGAAGTGCTGTTTGTTGACCTTGAATGATTTATGAGCTTCTTAAAGATTTTCTAATAGTGTTCAACAGTTCTAGATATAGTCTATACTGAATGAGTTCATATTTGGGGTATGGGGGATTTAGGTGGGTTAAAGGGAATATAGGGTAAGGGGTGGCTTAAATGTAATGTGGTTGGGGTGAGGGGGACAGAAACTGTGAGGGTTAGAGAGCTTCACATTGATTTCCAGAATTGGGATGATATCTTTGGACATGGAGGCGGGCTTTTTAACTTGGCCTCCTCAGTATCATCCCGCCTCCATCTGTGCCTTGGGCTGGGTACAGAAGGCAGCACCTGACTCCAGTCCACTTACAACTCTCCACAGTGAAAATGTAGTGGGCAGGAACGACTGGTGAGGAGGTCAACTCCCACTTCCAAGATGAAAGTCTGGCCTAGTGAGTCCTGTTGTAAAATCTGTGAGTATAAGGGTACCCTCACCGTTTGAGGATTCAGGGTAAACCATTTCGGACATAGATGAGGAGACATTTCTTCACACAAAGAGTGGTGAGCCTGTGGAATTCATTACCACAGGAAGTAGTTGAGGCTAAAACTTTCAAATATATTCAAGATGCAGCTGGATGTAGCACTTGAGGGGAATGGGATCAAAGGCTATGGGGGGAAAGCAGGATTCGGATATTGAGTTGGATGATCAGCCATGACCGTGATGAATGGCGGAGCAGGCTCGAAGGGACAACAGGCCTCCTTCTGCTCTTATCTTCTATGTATCTGTGTACTGATGAGAACACGGTTGAGTTCAGCCGTATTTCCCATGCATTCATGTAGCCTGCTGATATTCACTGTTTTCAGATATAAAGAGCAGTTTCATAGCAGTGGGTGGATTGCTGGAGACCATGGGATTGTCTCTTAGCAAGAGTGTTACTTTCAACAAAGAGACAAAGATGAAAAAAAGGAACAAATTAACAAAGATGTGCTTGGAATTTCTGTTAGGATTCTCCTGATTTCCTGTTATAATTTTGGTGAAACTCCTCACTGACGTTGTCCTCGAGGACAAAGAAAATCTCCACTGAATCATAAGATACTTACGTGTAGACTCGAGTCTGGTACAACAGTGTGTCCTTGAAGATTATGCTTTCACATGTACATTCAAAGTCGCTGTAATCCACCATGGCACTAATCTTCAGCTCCAGCTCCCGAGTGCCATCTTCCAAAACACTGTGGGCAGGTTCAGGTTCAACATCTATCACCTGGTAGACACAAAATAACAAATTAGGTACACCTAGAGACAAACACTCTTTTTACTACATGGTTTTAATGTATTTTCATCTAATTTCTGAATAGACCTTCTCCTGTGCTGAAAAATCCTTGCTAGCATAAAACTTGAGGTTAGAGGCACATTTTCAGATGTAAATAGGTGAAAAATATGATGAATCTTTATAAAAATTGTACGTCAGCGTGGGTTTCCTCCTGGTGCTCTGGTTTCCTCCCAAGTCCAAAGATGTGCAGGTTAGGTGGATTGGCCACTTTAAATTGCCCTTAGGGTCCAAAAATGTTAGGTGGGGTTACTGGGTTACAGGGATAGGATGGAGGTGTGAGCTTATGTAGGGTGCTCCTTCCAAGGGTCGATGCAGGCTCGATGGGCTGAATGGCCTTCTTCTGCACTGTAAAATCTATGATTCTAGTATGGAAGGAAGTATTTCAGAATATATTCAATATAGCACATTGGAAACTCCTTATACAGTAATAATAATAATCTTTATTAGTGTCACAAGTAGGCTTACATTAACACTGCAATGAAGTTACTGTGAAAATCCCCTCGTTGATACACTCCGGCGCCTGTTCGGGTACACTGAGGGAGAATTCAGAATGTCAAATTCGCCTAACAAGCACGTCTTTCGTGGGAGGAAACCGGAACACCTGGAGGAAACCCATGCAGGCACATGGGCACAAGGAGAACGTGCAGACTCCGCACAGACAGTGATCCAAGCTGGGAATTAAAACTGGGACCCTGGCTCTGTGAAGCACTGTGCTACCGTGCCGCCTATAATGAGTTTATATTCACATTACATTATTCATTATAAAATTTAGAATAAATCGATTGATGTCTTTCTTGAGTTTTCTGACTTAACTATCACATTTATCCTCAGTTTATCTATGTTAACTCTCTTTCAAATTCCTTCAATTTAAAATGCTTAACTTAGCTTTAAATCCAAGCATGGTCTAACTCTAACTAAACTCTGAGGTCTCTCCAACTCAAGCTCCACCCCCCCCCCCCCCCCCCCCCCCCCACTTTCTTGTATTTATTGGTGCTGTTTGCTGCCATTGTATGTTGTATTATGAGTTATTTCGATGTCTTGAGAATATGCTGAGACTTGCATATTTAAACATTTATTGCCAATCTTTAACTATTCACAGATACAAGGTATGGTCACGCATGGTGCTGACTTTAAGCAGGGAGCCTGCTTACTTACAAAGTTCCTCTCAAGATTGTTGGTCAGGGTGAGCGTGGAGCCATGCCTGATAGTGGCGGTCTCCGGGGTCTCGGACCAGCCTGATCTATTCCTGGGGAGGAGGGCGGACGCCCTTGCCTTTGCCTCCCTGATTGCCTGCCGTAGAATCCTGTTTGGCTGGCGGTCAGCAGCACCGCCCAGAGCTGCAGACTGGCTGTCCGACCTCTCGGAATCTCTCCAAATGGAGAAAATCAAATTCGCCATCCGAGGGTCAGACAACGGCTTCCACAGAACGTGGGAGCCATTCATACAATTGTTCTGGGACCTGTTTGTGGCAACGAAACAAGAGGAAGAATAGTCGGGTGGCCAAGAATCAGGGGAAAATGGACGGGAATCGGGGGAAGGTAGCCGGGGGGGGGGGGGGGGCTACTGGTTCGTTATGGGGGTTTGATGGCAAGCTAAGGCCCAAAACCAAACTGTAAATAAATGCCTATAAACATGTGCCTCGGCCATATTGGGGAATGTAAAATATGTATGCCGGCTAAAAGGGGCGGCCACAGTTGTTATTATGAAGATGCTTACCTGTAAATATACATGTTAATTTTTGTGTGTTTTTTTTTCTAATAATTTGTAAGATATAAAATATGAAAACTCAATAAAAAACATTAATGAAAAAAAAAGATTGTTTTATTCCCGAGTCTCTACCCTGTGACTCTAGACAGCATACCACAGCAGTGTGATTCTCCAGTTCCACATTCACCATTGCTCTGCTGAGTACCTTTACATTACAGTGGCATGCAGCGACATATCACAATATCCTCCACCTAGTCCTCCTGAATTCTTTACTGGCTTTATTAGTGTTATGGGTTGAAACTTCCTTAGAGTGGCAATCAGCATCAGATTGCTTCTTTGTAGCCACTTACCTGCACAAAATGTATTCCATGTCTGTACTGCCCGATCTTCCCAGCTGAGGTTGGGCAAATTCCGGGAAGCACAGCTTTCACCAAGGCCCAGCGTTAAAGTCTAACAGAGTTGGAGTGAAGGGAGACAAGCCCCCTTTTTACTGCCCTAGCTGCTGTGAAATAGGTAAGTTCAAAGGAAATACACCAGGGCGAATGTAAGGCTATAACGTAAGTGGATAGAATTTTGGCGGGGGGGTGGTGGCAAATTTGCGGTTGGGGGAATGGGGGGGAGGTGGGGGAGTCCATGTGGGAAGGGTAAAGAGTCCTGTATGGGAATTAGTCTGGGTCTTTAAAGCAGCTATGCAGAAGTCAGAAGAGGATTTATTTCTTCTAACTTTTGCTGAATAACTATTCGAATAATAATTATTAACTACTGGTGAAACCATCCAAAGCTAATGATTTAAATCACTTTTTCGGATGGTTCCCAGTGTAGCACAATTGATCAGAGGAAGATAGCATGTCTGGGCAATTGCCATGCAAACCCTTACCTGGGAACATCCATGAGGGATTCCCAAGTGCATCTTTGGGCTGCCCATCACATCTAATGTTGGCGATCCTGGAAGCTGCAACCCATAACATCTCTACAGTGCAGGAGGCTATTTGGCCCATTGAGTCTGCACCAGCCCTCTGAAAGAGAACCCTACCCAGGCCCACTCCCCAGCCCTATCCCCATAACCTCACTCAACCTGCACATCTTTGAACACTAAGGGGCAATTTAGCATGGCCACCTACCTAACCTGCACATCTTTGGATGGTGGGAGGAAACCGGAGCGACCAGAGGAAACCTAAGCAGCCTACTCCAATATTTCAATACCCTTTGATATTATATAGCCCAGAATTGTGCACAATTATCTAAGTGTGGTCAAACCAAGATTCTATAAAATCAACAGAGTCACTGGGCAGAATTCTCGGCAATGGCCGACGCCGTCGTGAACCCCGGAGTGTTTCACGACGGCGTCGGAGGCCGCTCCTCCGCCCCCTATTCTCCCCCCCCCCCCACCGGGGGGGGGGGGGGGTTAGGAGCGGCGTTTCATCAAACTCGGCCGCCGGGCCTTGACGCTGGCGTCAATGTGGCGCGCCGATAATGACGCGGCCGCCGGCGCATTAGTGACGTCAGCCGCGCATGTGCAGGTTGGCCGGCTCCAACCCATGCATGCGCGGTTGCCGTCTTCCCCTCCGCTGCCCCGCAAGACGTGGCGGCTTGATCTTGCGGGGCGGCGGAGGGGAAAGAGTGCATCTCTTGGAGACGCCGGCCTGATGATCGGTGGGCACCGATCGCGGGCCAGTCCCCTCCCAAGCACGGCCGTGGTGCTCGATCCCCTTCCCGCCCCCCACAGGCCCCAAACTCACCTTTCGCGCTATGTTCACGCCGGCAGCGACCAGGTGTGGAACGGCAGGCTGCTCGACGCATCCGGGCCGGAGAATCGCAGGTCGCCGTGAAAAACGGTGACCCGCGATTCTCCGAGTGGTGTGTCGCAAAACGCGACACGCCATTTTGGGGGGGGGTGGGAGAATCGCGGGGGTGCCAGAGCGGACCTCCCGCGATTCTCCCACCCGGCCTGGGGAGCGGAGAATCGCGCCCACTGTTTTTGAATTCGATTCCTCTAAAAAATGAACCTCAGCACTTTGTTTCTACTTATATGGCTTTGTTAATGTGTGTTGCTCCTTTAAATGTGTACCTAGAAGTCGCTCTCTGTTGCTATCTAATTTAGACCATGATTAATTTGGTTAAACATTTACTGCTGTTACTTTGATGGTTTTTAAATTAAGAACTGTGTGCAGTACCAAGGACCACATTGAAGGACGCTATCAGGATTACAAGCCTAGGAATATAAAGGTTGAGTGACTAGCACATAAACAGCACTCACATACATTGCTTTTAGTTAGTAACCCACCTTTTTCTTGACTGGATGAACTCCATGCCCAGCATCGACCCACTTCACAATGCTCAGCCGATTGTCCCAGTCTGGAACTTGGTCTGCCGTCACTGGGAAGCTGATTTTTGACACCATGCATTTTACTGTTTGTTGGTTGTATGTCACTGGTACATCTGATTTAAATGTCACTGTTATGTCTTTTGCACATCCAGCATGCAGGTGGCCAAACTGATCAGTAAAAAAATATTCAACATAAAACACAGAAAATAGTTCAGATTTAGTTTGATACAAAGAATTCCTCATGATGGAGCGTGTTTGCTGAATTACCTATTGTACCTCCCACTCCCCTTTCAATAGTTACCAGCAGGTAAGCAGGCATAAGTCAACTCCAGGGTCGGAGACAAGCCAACAAACACAATGCCAATGACATGCCAAGACATTGCCAATGGCTGTGCCAGGTGAAAATGCATTGCCAGACCAACCAACAAACACTCAGCACTTTTCTAAGTTTTCCTTTATCTGGTCATTATATCAAAATGAGCAGCAGGTCACAGTTAAACTGAAGTCCTCAATACCGGAGCCCCGCAAGGCTGCGTACTTAGCCCTTTACTCTACTCCCTGTGCACACATGACTGTGTGGCAAAATTTGGTTCCAACTCCATCTACAAGTTTGCTGACTACACAACCATAGTGGGACGGATCTCGAATAACGCGACTCAGAATACAGGAGGGAGATAGAGAATCTAGTGGAGTTGTGAAGCGACAACAATCTCTCCCTCAATGCCAGCAAAACTTCATTGACTTCAGGAAGCAAAGTACTGTACACACCCCTGTCAGCATCAATGGGGCTGAGGTGGAGATGGTTAGCAGTTTCAAATTCCTAGCGGTGCACATCTCCAAAAATCTGTCCTAGTCCACCCACGGCGAAGCTACCACCAAGAAAGCACAACAGTGCTTCCTCAGTAAACAAAGGAAATTTGGCATGTCCAGATTTAACAGAAGCACCATAGAAAGCATCCTATCTGGCTGCATCACAGCCTGGTATGGCAACTGCTCAGTCCAGGAACCCAAGAAACTTCAGAGAGTCATGAACACAGCCCAGTCCATCACACAAACCTGCCTCCCATCTATTGACTCCATCTAAACCTCCCACTACCTAATCAAAGACCCCTCCCACCCGGCTTTCTCACTCTTCCAACTTCTTCCATCGGGAGGAGATACAGAAGTCTGAGAACACGCACAAACAGACTCAAAAACAGCTTCTTCCCCGCTGTTACCAGACTCCTAAATGACCCTCTTATGGACTGACCTCATTAACACTACACCCCTGTATGCTTTATCCGATGCTGGTGCTTATGTAGTTACATTGTATACCTTGTGTTGCCCTATTATGTATTTTCTTTTATTCCCTTTTCTTCCCATGTACTTAATGATTGTTGAGCTGCTCACAGAAAAATACTTTTCATTATACCTCGGTACACGTGACAATAAACAAATTCACTCCAATGAAATACAATAAATTGAGTATTATGATCAATTTGGTGAATTACAATAGGACTTTTCAATGTTGTTTTCTGTGTGGCTGTGTCCTGAAAATATTGAAACACCCAGGGATCCCTTGACAAGCTCCTGGGAACCCCCTATAAACATTGACACATTCTTGGGGTGCACCGTTATATGCTGATAGTTTGGGGAATCCTCCCAACTATTAACACATTCCAGACATACAGAGATATTTGTGGGCTCTCATAAATCAGTCAAAATAAACAAATAGCTGTTCAAAACCTTCGCAAACCACTTTAATCTTTGGGTCAGATTCTCTGGCCTCCCCACGGCATGTTGCTGAGCGGTGGAAGGTAGTCTGCCATTGATCTTATGGTCCTGCCGCTGTTAATGGAATTTCCCAATTAATCCACGCCCTGCCGGGGAACCCGCGATGATAATGTGTCACCGGGAAGATCCTGCGGCATGAACGGCTGGAAGATCTCACCTTTTGTCTTTGGATATTTTTTAAAGCAGCAATAGATAGATTATTAATACATAAGGTTGCAAAGGTTATTGGGGTAGGCAGGAATGTGAAGTTGAGATTAATATTAAATCAGCCATGATCTAATTGAAGGGTGGAGTAGATTGAAGGGGCTGAGTGGCCTGCTCCTGCTCCTAATTTGTATGTTTCTACATTTGTATGATCATTTCCTTCACAACTATATAGCCCATGCTGAACCGGGCAAGCGTATTGCTCATTTTTTCAGCAGATGAACTTTCAATCAATTTCCTGAGGACACCTTTGTAAATATTGAAACAATCCTGAGAACCTTCTTTAATGTCCTCTCAATACTGATTCAAGACAATTAGCGTTAATATTCCAAGAAAGAATATTACTCCATTAGCCCTTGCACCAAAATACAACCTGCTTCCACTTCATGCTAATAGGGTGCTGCACACTTTTTACAGAGGAACATGTGAATCAATAAAGAAAAGATTATTCACCAGATTCATGCTATCAAATAGATTTTGGGGAAAGCCTTTTCAGACTGTGCTGGACAAACCCACATGGGGCAGCTAAAATGGGGATGGAATACCATAAATTCATGTTTACCACATGATTTCCACTGGTTGTCACTTTAGTGCTGGAACCATGGCAGATGGCCACTCAATTGCCGATATCAAGTACCTGTACTGCAGTGCACAAAACTGAACACAGCCCTCAAGATTTGCTCTTTTGAACTGAAATTCCAATCCTTTGTATTGCATGCTCCTTGAGATGAAGGCCAATGTTTTGCATGTCTTTTTGTGAACATTTTGTGAGTTGGCTTTTAGTGATTTGTGTGCATAAGACCATAAGACATAGGAGCAGAATTAGGCCATTCAGCCCATCGGGTTTGCTCCGCAACTAATCATGGCTGAACTGTTTTCTCATCCCTATTCTCCTGCCTTCTCCCCCTATCCCCTGATCCCCTTATTAATCAAGAACCTATCTATCTCTGTCTTAAAGACTAACAGTGACTTGGCCACCAAAGCCTTCTACGGCAATGAGTTCCACAGATTCACCACCCGCTGGCTGAAGAAATTCTTCCTCATCTCAGTTTTAAAGGATCGTCCCTTCAGTTTGAGGCTGTGCCCTTGGGTTCCAGTCTCTCCTACTAGTGGAAACATATTCTCCCCATCCACTCTATCTAGGCCTCTCAGTATTCTGTACATTTCAATGAGATCTCCCTTCATCCTTCTAAACTCTATTGAGTACAGACCCAAAGTCCTCAACCACTCCTCATATGACAAGTCCTTCATTCCAGGGGTCATTCTTATGAACTTCCTCTGGAACCTGTACAATGCCTGCACATCGTTCTTTAGATATAGAATCCAAAACTCCAAAATTCCAAATAGGGTCTGACCAGAGCCTTATACAGCCTCAACAATACATTCCTGCTCTTGTATTTTAGCCCTCTCGACATAAATGCTAACATTGCATTCGTCTTCCTAACTGTCAACTGACCCTACATGTTAATTGACCATTTGTTAACATGTAAACTTAACTTTCATTGCTCCTCTACAGATCTCAGTTTCTCATAATGAAGGAAGTATTCTGATTTGCCATCCACATACATGAGGTGAATGGTCTTACACCCCTACACAAACTTAATCCACTGGGATGGGTTCCGAGAGGGAGATCCTGTGATCTGGGGAAATATCCAATAGGTTTAAAGAAGGATCTGGTGAAGGACCTGATTGGTATGGGAGACAGGATCTTGTTCTACTTTCTGATCAGTCCTCTTGCCTGTGATTGCCATAGTGCTTCTTCTACCTCTCTTCCTCTCACACTTCTTTTTAATTGTTGGCACAGAGTGTATAATTTGCTGGCAATATATCATACCAGTGGGTGGTGACTGGCATCAATGTCAACAGGGCAGTGGGAAATGTAACTGGCCAAATTTAGAGGTAATGATTCAGTGGCATGTTCTTTCACGATATACAATTCAATGTTATTTCAAGCATGCTCTACTGCAGTCTGGTCTCACCCCTGCAGTTACCTGTGGGGAGATGTTGAGCTCGCTGATGTCTGAAAGCCACTCAAATCGTACACTGTCTGCTGCACTTCGATTGGTCATTGTGAAGGTTTGTTGATGTGGTTTGCCAATGTGGCAATCTCCAAATTGAATGTGGTCCATGTGTGTTGCTGGGGTGGATGAGATTAAAAACATTCTCAATGTTGTCTTTATCCAATAACCAGCCTGCTAAGAACTTTTGCTTTAAGAGTTTTTAAAAAATCAAATAATACAACGTTTAATGTTTTGATCAGATAGAACAGTATGAATAATTGGATCAAGTAATTAGACAGATTTTGGCAGAAATAGTTGTAACTGAAGCATGAAGCTTTGAGAATGCACTGAAGGGGCAGCACTTCGCACCCAAGTCTCTACAGTCGGACTTATTATAGAATTTTTAAAAGTTATAGCTTATCATAGAATTTACTGTGCAGAAGGAGGCCATTTGGCCCATCAAGTCTGCACCAGCTCTTGGAAAGAGCACCCTACCCAAGGTCAACACCTCCCCCATCCCAATAACCCGGTAACCCCACCCAACACTGAGGGCAATTTTGGACACTAAGGGCAATTTATCATGGCCAATCAACCTAACCTGCACGTCTTTGGACTGTGGGAGGAAATCAGAGCACCCGGAGGAAACCCACGCACACACGGGGAGGATGTGCAGACTCCGCATAGACAGTGACCCAAGCCGGAATCGAACCTGGGACCCTGGAGCTGTGAAGCCATTGTGCTATCCACAATGCTACCGTGCTGCCACTTGAACCAACAACTCTGTGATATAGAGGCAAGAGTGAGACACTGAGGCATGACTGACGCCTAAAACACAACTATAATAAAAACAGGTGGAAACATTAAAGGTAGATTTTGTCACATCCTATTAAAATCGTTGGGGGGAATTTTCTGCTGACGTTGCCTGATTTTCCCCGCTGTGTGCTGTGTGTGTGTGTACATGTGCAGGGGGAGGAGCAATGGCCCTCTGGGATGGGGTTGCCCCAGTGTTCTTCTTGGGAGGGGGGGGGGGGTTGCAGTGACCCCGGATGCTTATGAGGGAGCGCAGAGTAGTGGGTTGGGGGGGTTGGCTTGTAGGGATTGAGTAGGGCTGGGCCCAATGCTCATGGTGATGGGGGGAATTTTCCCCTGTTCTTGTGGGGAAAGAAATTCTTTATATCCGTGAGGTGGGAAGGTGGGGAGAGGGGAATATTATTGTTTTAATGCAGATCAGGGTGCCCTTTAAAAAGGATTCTCCAATCTCTGTGGAGCCGCTGTTACTGGCTCTCTCAGGCTCCAACCTGCCACCATAATGGAGATAACCATGCCCCAAGATTTTCTATGCACAGAGTATCTGGAGGGAACACTTGGCTGTGCAGATGGAGAACTACACGCCGGTTTTCTCACCCCAGCCAGCTCTCTCTAGGATGAGGACTGATCAGCAGAAAGTACTTCTTTTAACTAATGGCCTCAATTGGTTTCATGGTGGTTAGCCCACCTGATTCCTCACCCACCACGTGTAAAGTTGCAGCTGGGGCAGGTGGGCACAGTTCCCTATTTTAATTGGTCCAGCCTCCTGCTTTCCCATTTGTAAGAGGCCTGTAAAATCCAGCCATAGTGTCAGAGAAACAGGAGAATCTTTCTGTTTCAGCCGAGCAGCACACAGGCTATCAACGTACTAATGATCTGGGTTCTCCTCTGCCATTTATTGAGGCCAATTCACAGCTTCTCCTTGACAAATGGCAGGGCCTGATTGCGTGAGAAGCATCAGCTTGAATCATGCTCAATAGATACAGTAACCTGCACTGCAAAGCCTTTCCTGATCCTGCACTTCCAATCTCAAAACTAACTGAGTGATAGGGAGTTACAGTAAAATATCTACAGGGTCCTATTAAGGCAGAGCTCAGTATAGGTCACACACAGAGTAGATAAGGTGCAATTTGAAGATGGGGCAACAGCAGCAATAGTGAAACCCAAGGACACTGTGAAATAATAAAATTCATGGACCAATGTGTGCGCTGTTGATCCAACCACCAGGCAGACTTCCCTTCAAGGAACAATGTGTAATATAGGTGAAGGGATCAATTAAGCAATGTTAGTTTTGGATGGGTGCAGGTGCAGAATACATTAAGAAGCCAAGATCAAATTTCATTTAGTGAAACCTGGCACATTAATTGTTGGTGGCATGGTTTCTCATGATTCACAATCATAATAGTGCGTCAGAGTGTTATCCGTTATGTTCTCCACTTGTCTGCGTGGGTTTCCTCCGGATGCTCCGGTTTCCTCCTACAAGTCCCGAGAGACATGCTTGTTGGACATTCTAAATTCTCCCTCTGTGTACCCAAGCAGGCGCTGGAGTGTGGCGACTAGGGGATTTTCACAGTAACTGCATTGCTGTGATAATAGAAGTCTACTTGTGACAATAATAAAGATTATTGTTATTATTATTAGTGAAGAGAAGAGGAAAATAGGATGGTGATCAGTATTCCAATATTCCTCACTGGTAAAAGGCTTTGCTTTTCACCCTGTGATGTATTATTCCCACTCCTACCTTTACTGAGAAGCTATGTGAGTTGCTAATGGAAGCGATGTTTTAAAGTGGGAATTAGAAAATGTATTTGGCCAAAAATTGGAATATGTACAGAGGTACAATTTTTTGATGACATGCTTTTGACAATTTGAATTCGATTGAATTCCATAAAACTGAAGTTTTACTGTCACCTGCAAATGCAAACTCTGAAACCTCTGACTTCCTTTTATTTATTCACAGGATTGCTGGCAAGATCAGTATTAATTAGCCTTGAAAAGGTGGTGGTGAACCACCAACTTGAAGTACTGCAGTCATATAAGATCCTGAGGGCTTGACAGTGCAGATACTGGGAGGATATTTCCACTAGTAGGGAGACCAGCAGCGCGATTCTCTGGAAAGATTTCTCAGTGTGGTAGCGAGCAGGAACTGCCATGAGCTTCCCGATGCTCGGCCCTGCGAAGCCGGCAGCTCAATACAACATTAATTGGTCCACTTAAGGAGGCCCCACGGGCTTCACGCCATAAATGAAGGCTGGTCAGCTTACTCACCAGGACCGTGCTCGCCAGCCCTCCGCTAACAAGATTGAGCAACACTTAAACAGCTCTTGCACAGCCAGTCCCACTTAGCTCACAGCCATGGCGCTGAGGAGACTGGTCCCAAGATTTGGAGATGCAGACCTGGGGGTCTCTTGGATGCGGTCGATGCCAGGAGGGATGTCCTGTTCCCCCAAGGGTCCCAGAGGGTGAGCCACAGGACATCCAGTACCACCTGGGATTAGGCAGCGGCCATCAACTCAGGCAGCCTGACAAGGAGGATTAGGCTCCAGTGCCGCAAGAAAGTCAACGACCTACACAGGGCCACGCGTGCGAGTTGGCACCACCGCCCCTGCCCCCACCCCCACCGGAAACTCCCCCAACCCTTCGTTCACCCCTCCCCCAACACTTCCTTCACCAGCCCCCCCCCCCCCCCCCCCCCCACCACCACCACGGAGAACCACATGTGCAGCTAATGATGCCCTCTCTGTGTCACTGCAGGAGAAGTTGTCCCTCAACCATCGGGAGAGGGCCCAGACGGGTGGTAGTGTGCCAGAGATCAGAATCCTCACTACCTTCGAGAAACGGGCCCTGGAAGTTAAGGGGGTGACAGAGGACAAAATGGTTACCCACCTGCCGATTGGCACATGGTGCAGAGGTGAGGATCCACTGGGCTCCACCCAGAGGACCTTTCACATGTAAGTTGTTAATGCCATTCAGACTGCCCACACCACCCACTTACCTTCTCTTGCAGGACCTCCAGCCACCGCCGACAGCATATGCAGGATGGTTCTCCCCCCCCCCTCCCGGCCGCCTCCCATGAGACCACCTCGGAGGAGAGCTCTGAGGAAGCAGCCATAGATCCGTCACAGCTGTCATCCCCATTCTCCACCAGTGCAGACACACACCTTGGTGGGCAACGTTAGTGGTCAGGCCTTTGGACACATTCTGGTGAGTACCTCACAGTTGCTGATGCACATCATGTGGAGGTAATAACGCCCAAGCGAGACAGCACTAGGAGGTCTGCTGGATCCCAGGACCAGTCAGATGCTGAGCCTCTGGAACAGGTTTACCCGGAGTTGATGCAGATGTTAGTGTGCAGCCGTGAGATTCAGAGGGTGATGTCAGCAACACTCCAGCAGGTCTACAGCCGATTTGCAGAGGCTACAGTGCAGGAGATTGCACTGGCAATGTATGGCACCGAGGCCAATACTGCTAGGGTGGAGACAACAGTGGAGAACCTGGTGCACGACATCAGCAGCGTTAGTGAAGGTGTCCAAGACATGGCCGAGACGACTGGCCCAAAGATTTGGAGACGCAGACCTGGGGGGCTCTTGGATGCAGGTGGTCATGGCTGAGCGCCTCAGTCGACTGTCCGACATGCTGGAAGACATGATCCAGTACCAGGCGGACTTTGATGAGGCACTGCGGGACATGTCTTGTCTCAGACAGGAATAGCCGATGCATTGCGGAGCATTTCCCTGATGCAGATTGGTATTGCTGAGGCACTACAGAGCGTTCACTCAGGAGCATCGCTGTGGACGTCAACATGATGCAGACACTGGGGAGCTGCCAGGTCTGCCAGGGCCAGATGTGCAGGGGCAGCTGAGAGTCAATCCAGCTAGCCTTCGTTCCGAGGTGAACCCCTGGTTCCTGTGGGCACCAGCTGGGAGGAGGGGCCGCTGGGTGACAACCCAGACTGATCCTATGGATTGGCGACGGTAGCCAACAGCTCCCCCAAGTTCCACATCTCTGATAAAGCCATGGCTCGCAGCCAGCACTTGGAATAGGGTGGCACGGCTGTGCATGTGCTGCCAAAGGCACTTGGGGCCCTCGGGCACCAGAGAATGACTGCTAGGGGCATCAAAGGCCACGGGATATAGCAAGTAGCCTCCACCTCTGATGTGCATTCTGGTGATAGACCTAGACTCAGTGGTAGAGCACGGAACACCAAGCATGTCATGGATCACTGAGAGGGCACTGGGAGGGTGGGAGTAGGTAGCTGAGGGCTAAAGAGGGGAGTGTGCGTTGGGGGTAGGGGGGAGACATTGGGGGTGCGGGGAGGGAGGGAGGGTGGGGAGAGGGGGCAGCACCATTGGGAGAGCGGGCCAGTGGTATACACTTTCCCAAAATGAATTTAAAAACTCTCACCAAAACAAATATGATGCCTCTGGCACTTTGTCCCGCGATGCGGGCCGACCACCAATCCCGCGCCCCATCCCGCAGACATGAGATCCTGGCCCCCTCCGTGCATCCCCCACCTGACACACCCTGCCCAACCACACCTGGCCACGGTGGGGTGGGGCTCTGCTCAATGGACTGCACACCCTGCACCCCAGTCACCCAAACAGAATGGCCAAAATCCGGCCGTGGACATGTGCCTGGGGCTGCGGCCCATGCTCTGGGTGATCGAAGGTTGGCCGCTACATCTGTGGTGCTGCCTCCCAGTGTTCAAGCACAGTCTCCATGCACCAAGATGCAATTGGGTGCTTCGGCAATGAGCCCCAGATGCTAGATGGCATCCCACCGATGGGAATCCACTTGGGATGTGTGAAGTGCTCACTTAATACAATTGCCAATTCCCCCTTAGCGATGGAATCCAGCAGCACGGCCAGAGGCCTCCGTGGTCAGTGGGAGTTATGGGTGGTTGTGGAGCAGACAGAAATTTGTTTTGAAATTTAGTGTACCCAATTCATTTTTTCCAATTAAGGGGCAATCGTGGCCAATCCACCTAGCCTGCACGCAAACACAGGGAGAATGTGCAAATTCCACACGGACCGTGACCCAAAGCCGTGATCGAACCTGGGACCTCGGCGCCATGAGGCCACAGTGCTAACCCACTGCGCCACCATGCTGCCCGACAGGAACTACGTTGACCCCCGGAACGGATACACATGATCCAGGATTGGCATGGAGAACCCGCGCATGGTTGCCCCTCCTCCCCAGCAGAGTCCCCCACTCAAGCTCCAATAACCCCCCAGCCCTGATACCTCCAGCCCCCCATGGCGGCCCACCCCCAATCGGGGTTGCAACCTCCCGGTTATTCCCCCACTCTCCTCCGAGCACGGGGGCAGCAAGTCCATTGTCCCCATGTTCGTTGCCTGTGAGCGAAGATGTCTAGTTACCTGCTCCGATACCCCCCAGTCCTGGATACCGCCCCCCCCCCCCCCCAGCACAGTGGCACCAAGCCCAGTGCCTCCAGGTTTAATGCCTGTGAGCGAAGATTGCTCCTCACCTCCTCGGGTCCCCGCAGCAGCTATTCTGCCACATTCATGTTTTTCAAAAGGTTTACTGATCGGCACCAGTATGACCACTTGGTCGGTGTTGTGTTATGCTGCTTCGTGTAGCATAAGCTGCTTTCTTGATGTATGCTTTGACAAAAGAAGTACCAGTCTATGAAATGAGTTCAACTTGTTTATTGAACTATTAACACAGTTCTTAAATGAGTTTGGCTCTCTGCTAATCTAGCTGTAGTAACTCAGTTGATCTTTACCAGCCTGCTCTAAGCCACCTGCTGGGTGTGATGCTGTTGATCAACCCTGATGTACTCTCTAGATGTCTGTCTGTGGTAAGAGGCAGAGCATGTGTGCCCTGTCCTTTTTATATGGGTTCTGAAGTGCCCCCTTGTGGTAATGCCACCTCTGGGTGTCCTGATTACCCACTGCTTGTGTCCTGTTCTAATGACCCATTGGCTGTATGTCTGCATGTCATAACATCTCTGGTGCTCCCTCTAGTGGTTACTTAGTTGTAGTGTATTTACTTAACCCCTTGTGTATATACAGTGATGCATATCACCACAGTGGGGTGTCCGCTGGATCACTGGGGGCCATTGACTAGGGGGTGGTTCCCATTAATTGTATGGAAATTGGGCATCAGTGGTGATTATTGGCTACGATGAGATCCTGATGTTGCCTATGGGAATAAGCTGGTTGCATTGCAAACAGTTTGGCGGATGGCGTGTTCTCATATTTGGCCTCTCCCACTGTGCACCGGATCTCGCTTGAGTGAAACAAGGCCACTGAATTGTGCCTTAGAACTACCAGACACAATTTAAGAATAAGTGATCTCCCTTTTAGGACAGAGACAGTGAGAATTTTCCGCTCTCAAAGTTGTTAGTTTTGAAAATATCTTCCACAAAGAAGAGTGGAAACTGGGTCATTGAATTTATTTAAGGCAGAGTTGGACAGATGTTTGATAAATTTAGGGATACTGTGGACAGGATACTCCCGCAATTGGCGGGATTGCCTGACGCCGGCGCCAAGAACAACACAAACCACTCCGACATCGGGCCAACAGGAAGTTGCCGGCGGCGGAGGGGATGGTGCCGCGCTGGAGGGGATGGTGCCGCGCTGGAGGGGATGGTGCCGCGCTGGAGGGGATGGTGCCGCGCTGGAGGGGATGGTGCCGCGCTGGAGGGGATGGTGCCGCGCTGGAGGGATGGTGCCGCGCTGGAGGGGATGGTGCCGCGCTGGAGGGGATGGTGCCGCGCTGGAGGGGATGGTGCCGCGCTGGAGGGGATGGTGCCGCGCTGGAGGGGATGGTGCCGCGCTGGAGGGGATGGTGCCTCGCTGGAGGGGATGGTGCCGCGCTGGAGGGGATGGTGCCTCGCTGGAGGGGATGGTGCCGGCGGCGGAGGGGATGGTGCCGCGCTGGAGGGGATGGTGCCGCGCTGGAGGGGATGGTGCCGCGCTGGAGGGGATGGTGCCGCGCTGGAGGGGATGGTGCCGCGCTGGAGGGGATGGTGCCGCGCTGGAGGGGATGGTGCCGCGCTGGAGGGGATGGTGCCGCGCTGGAGGGGATGGTGCCGCGCTGGAGGGGATGGTGCCGCGCTGGAGGGGATGGTGCCGCGCTGGAGGGGATGGTGCCGCGCTGGAGGGGATGGTGCCACGCTGGAGGGGATGGTGCCGCGCTGGAGGGGATGGTGCCGCGCTGGAGGGGATGGTGCCGCGCTGGAGGGGATGGTGCCGCGCTGGAGGGGATGGTGCCGCGCTGGAGGGGATGGTGCCGCGCTGGAGGGGATGGTGCCGCGCTGGAGGGGATGGTGCCGCGCTGGAGGGGATGGTGCCGCGCCATCCTCGCCGAAGGTCAGGTGCGAGTTGGCACATCGCAGAACCGCCGGCGTGGTTCCGTGAATGCACAGACCAGCCGGCGTGTTTCCTGCGCATGTGGAGGGGGGTATCTTCTCTGGGCCGGCAATTGCGGAGCCCTACAGAGGCCGGTGCGGAAGGAAGGAGTGCCCTCATGGCACAGGTCCGCCCGCAGATCGGTGGGCCCCGATCGCGGGCCAGGCCACAGTGGGGGCCACCCGGGGCCAGATACCCCCCCCCCCTGAGGAATTCAGTAGCTGGCCTACAAGCCAGGACCCGCCATGTGGGACCATGTCCATTTCACGCCAGTGGCACTGGCCAGGAACCGACGGCAGTTCGGCCCATCACAGCCTGGAGAATTCCCGGGAGGGCCGCTGCCAACGGCCTCCGACCGGCACGGTGTGATCCCTGCCCCCGCCCAAAAACTGGCACCGGAGAATACGGCAGCCGGCATCGGAGCGGCGGGGTGGGTTTCGTGCCGCCCCCCGACGATTCTACGACCAGGCGGGAGGTCGGGGAAACCCGCCCTGTTTGTCATTAGTGCAACAAGAAGGGGCATTTAGTGAAGAAAAACAGGGGTGCAAAGCACTAGACAAAGGCCGAGCAAGAAATTTAAATTCGAAGAAGCCTCAATCAGATATGCATCATTTTGACAGGTCACAGCAGGCAGTGGAGCACATACTGAATGTCAACGAGGCACGAGATGAGCCTTTTTGAACTACAGTGGTGGTCAATAGTATGCAAACCAAGATGGACATGGACAAAGAAGCCTATGCGTCCATAATTAGTGAAGAGACCTACAAGTCGACCTCGGACTCAAATAGAGCACCAGCCCCTACTCCAGATTAATCTTCAGATTTACACTCAAGAGTTCACTTGCGGGATTCTCCTCTTCGCCGACAGTGCACCCAGGCCAACGGGTTGCCTGAAGGCCTGGGATGGCCTCAATGGAACACCCCATTAGCCAGTTGTGGGAACGGAGAACCCTGCTGCTGGTGGGGGTGCGCTGCACCGGAAAGCGGGCTGGCAGGACAGAGAATCCCTCCTCATATCTTTGATTGGGGTGTCGAAAGTCTATATTGCGTATTTATTCATAGAATTTACATTTACAGTGCAGAAGGAGGCTATTCGGCCCATCAAGTCTGCACCGGCTCTTTTTTTTTAAAGAGCACACTACCCAAGCCCGCACCTCCACCCTATCCCCATAACCCAGTAATCCCACCCAACACTAAGGGCAATTTTGGACACTAAGGGCAATTTAGCATGGCCAATCCACCTAACCTGCACATCTTTGGACTGTGGGAGGAAACTGGAGAACCCGGAGGAAACCCACGCACACACGGGGAGAATGTGCAGACTCCGCACAGACAGTGACTCAAGCCAGAATCGAAACTGGGACCCTGGAGCTGTGAAGCAATTGTGCTAACCACTGTGCTACCATGCTGCCTTATGGTGAAGAATCAAGAGTATGTCACCTCGTGGTCAAAGAGGAGGGGCCACATTTGCTGGGGCATGACTGCCTGAGCACAATTCCAAGATTAAGCACACAAGGGTGACTGAAGATGTTGTCAAGAAGTATCCGGATGTGTTCAGGGATGAACTGGGCACATTGCGTGGTACTATTGTGAATATGTACATAGATCCTTGGGCTACTCCTTGTTTTTCAAGCCAAAGACTGTGCCCTATGCCATAAGAAGGAAAGTGGAGGAGGAATTGGACGTGCTGCAAAGGCTTAGAATCATTGAGCCTATTCAGGTTTCTCAATGGGCAGCTCCAATCGTTCCTGTCCTTAAAAATGATGGTGCAGTGCATATATGCAGTGACTACAAGCTTGCCATTAATCAGGTTTCCAAGTTAGATGCTTATTCATTCCCCAGAGTGGAAGATTCATTTGTAACTCTTGCAGAAGGCATGACACTTTCAAAATTGGACATGTGTCAGGCATATCAATATTTGCTGGAGGAATATTGTAGGCATCATAATGCATAAAGGGTTGTTCAAATATAATTGTTTGTTTTTTGCCTTATTCTCCTGTCCAGTGATATTTAAAAGGACAACCTGTTACAAGGCTTTCCTCAGACTGCAGTGGATGACATCTTAATTACAAGGAAGACTGAGGCAGAACACCTCAGCAATCTGGATCATGTTTTAAAAAGGTTATCAGAGGCAGGATTGCATCTGAAGAGGAGCAAGTGGATTTTCCAGGCACAAAATGCAGAGTATCCCGGCCACAGAATCATTGTACAAGGATTATCTCCTGTGGAGGAGAAAATTAGAACCATTAAGGAAGCTTTGGAGCCCAGGAATGCGTCAGAGCTCGTTATTTTTGGGCTTGGTAAACCATTATGGAATGTTTTTGTCAGACCTGTCAAAAGTGTTGGCTCCCCTATAATTACTTCTGTAGAAAAAGACGAAATGGAAGTGGGAGACCACAGGATAAGGCTGCTCAATTGGCTGATGTGCTAGTTCACTTTGATTCAGACAGGGAACTTAACCTGTCGTGCAATACCTCATCCTACAGAGTGTGGGCAGTACTTTCTCATTTAATTGAGGATGGATTTAAAAGCTCATCAGTTTTGCAAATAGGACAAAGTTGGACAAAGATCTAGCTATCATTTTTACGGTGAAAAGATTCTATGGTCATCTGTTCACCAAAAGTACTGACCACAAGTGGTTGATGAGTCTTTTTAGTGAGTCTAAAAGCATTCCGCCCATGGCCTCAGCAAGAATATAGCACTCGGCACTTACGTTATGAGCTTATCAGTACAAAATTGTGTACAGAGCAGGGGAAGACAATGCAAATGACACGTTGAGTCATCTCCCCTTACCCGATTTGCTATCTAAGGTATTGTGTCCTCCTGAGTCAATTTTCTTGCATGAGAGACTTGCACATTCTCCATTAAGTGCAAAGCAGATTAAGCAGTGGCTCAAGACTGGAGATGAATTGACAGTGGTAGGGGGAGGATCCATTCATCATGGTCCATGTAGTCACCAACAATATAAACCAGACAAGTAAAGAGGTTCTACATAGTCAGTATGAGGAACTAGACACCAAATTAAGAAGCAGGACCTCAAAGGCAATAATCGCTGGTTTATCTCTCAATCCATGTGGAAAGTGGCAGATAGCAAATAAGATTAGAGAAATTAATGCATGGCTCGAAGACTTGTGGGAGAAGTGGGTTCCAGTTCATGGAGTATGGGCACCAGTACTGGGAAAAGTGGGAAATATACCATTGAGATGGTTTGATCCTGAACCTTGCTGGGATACTGTTCTGAGGAGCTGCATAACTAAGGAAGTAGAGGTTAAACAAATTGTGTGGACACGTTTTCACATTTTGGAATAGTGGTAAATGTGGTAAAGAGTGGAGACAACGCAAGAGAGAAAGGAACTAATATGGGAAATGATAAACAGACCATGGCAGGAAGGGATAGAGGGAATTAATCTAAGAGTCAATCAGCAGATATTGCTAGAGGTTGCAAAAATAATAAAAGGACAAAACTCAAGGCGCCGTATCTGAATGCTCGCAGAATTTGAAACAAAACAGATGAACTGATAATGCAAATAGCAAGAAGTGAGTACAATCTGATTGCAATTACAGACATGACTGCAGGACGACTTCGATTGGGTTCTGACTGTTGAAGAGTACATGACATTTAAGGCAGACAAAAAGCAAGGAAGAGTTGGAGGGGTAACTCTATTAATTAATGAAGGTATCAGCACAATCGGGATGTATGACCTAAATTCAAGAAACCAGGATTAAGAAGCAGTTTGAGGAGAAATGAGAAATGATGAAGGCAAGAAGTCACTTGTGGGAGTGGTGGACAAGCTTCCAAACATGAACCACATGGTAGGATGGAGTATAAGGGAAGAAATAATGGGAGCTTGTCAGAAAGGCACAGTGATATCATGCTGGATTGTAATCCACATATTGACTGGAAAAATCAGATGGGCAAAGATAACCTAGATGAGGAGTTTATAGAATGTTTTCGGGATAGTTTTTTAGAACAGCACATTCCACAGCTAGACTGGTATTGTGCAATGCGATAAGATTAATTAATGGCCCTGGAGTGAGGATTGATGATGCCTTGCTAATAGCAATCATAATATGATTGAATTTTACATTCCGTTTGAGAGGGAAAAGATTGGGTGCAAGGCTAATATATTAAACTTAAATAAGGTCAGTTATGAGGGCATGCAAATAGAGCTAAGGTGAACTGAAAATGTAGGTTAAGGGATAGATTAATAAGGATGCAATGGGCAGATATTTATTTTGGAATACAAATAGATATATTCCATCAAGAAAGAAAAATTCCAATGGGATGAGCTACCATCCGTGTGCAACTAAAAAAAGTTAAATATACTATCTAACTTAAAGAAAAAAACATATAATGTTTTGTACATATAATGTACATATAATGTACATATAATGTACAGTGTGTGCAGGACACAATATGTGGATAGGCCGACAAGAGGGGGGGCCACATTGCATTTGGTACTGGGTAATGAACCAGGCCAAGTGTTAGAATTGTTTCTGTGACAGCACTTTGGAGATAGTGACCACAATTCGGTGTCTTTCACTATTGCAATGGAGAGAGATAGGGCCATACGGCAGGGCAAGGTTTATAATTGGGGGAGGAGTAATTATGATGCGATTAGTCAAGAATTAGGGAGCATATGATGGGAACAAAAACTGTCAGGGAAAGGCACAAATGAAAAGTGGAGCTTGTTCAAGGAACAAATACTGTGTGTCCTTGATAGGTATGTCCCTGTCAGACAGGGAGAAAATGGCCGTGTGAGGGAACCATAAAAGAGGTTGAATGTCTTGTCAAGAGGAAAAAGGAAGAGTATGTAAGGATGAGGAAACAAGGTTCAGTTGGGTCGCTTGATGGTTACAAGGCAGCAAGGAATGAGCTAAAAAAAAAAGGGCTCAGGAGAGCTAGGAGGGGACATGAGAAGTCCTTGGTGGGTTGGATCAAGGAAAACCCCAAGGCTTTTTACTCTTATGTGAGAAATAAAAGAATGACCAGGGTGAGGTTAGGGCCGGTCAACGACAGTAGTGGGAACTTGTGCATGGAGTCAGAAGAAATAGGAGAGGCGTTGAATGAATACTTTTCTTCAGTGTTCACCAAGGAGAGGGGCCATGTTTTTGAGGATGAGAGTGTGATACAGGCGGATAGGCTGGAGGAGATAGACGTTCTTAGGAAGGATGTATTAGCAATTTTGAAAAACCTGAGGGTCGACAAGTGCCCTGGGCCAGATGGGATCCTAGGATTCTTTGGGAGGCAAGGGATGAGATTGCAGAGCCTTTGGCTTTGATCTTTGGGTCCTCACTGTCCACGGGGATAGTGCCAGAGGACTGGAGAGTGGCGAATGTTGGTCCTCTGTTCAAGAAAGGGAATAGGAATGACCCCGGTAATTATAGGCCAGTTAGTCTTACTTTGGTTGTCGGTAAGTTAATGAAAAAGGTCCTGAAGGATAGGATTTATGACCATTTGGAAAGATGCAGCTTAATCCGGGATAGTCAACATGGATTCATGAAGGGTAAGTCTTGCCTCACAAATTTGATTGAATTGTTTGAGGAGGTATCTAAGTGTGCAGATGAAGGGAGAGCAGTTGATGTCATATGCATGGATTTTAGTAAGGCGTTTGATAAGGTTCCCCATGGTCGGCTCATGAAGAAAGTAAGGAGGTGTGGGATAGAGGGAAATTTGGCCAATTGGATAAGTAACTGGCTATTACATAGAAGACAGAGGGTGGTGGTGGATGGAAAATTTTCAGACTGGAGACCAGTTACCAGCGGTGTACCACAGGGATCAGTGCTCGGCCCTCTGCTATTTGTGATTTTTATCAATGACTTGGAGGAGGGGGCTGATGGGTGGGTCAGTAAATTTGCTGATGACACCAAGATTGGTGGAGTAGTGGATGAGGTGGAGGGCTGTTGTAGGCTGCAAAGAGACTTTGATAGGATGCAGAGCTGGGTCGAAAAATAGCAGATGGAGTTTAACCCTGAGAAGTGCAAGGTGATTCATTTTGGTAGAAAAAATTTGAATGCGGATTACAGGGTCAACAGCAGGGTTCTGAGGAATGTGGAGGAACAGAGAGATCTTGGGGTTCATGTCCACAGATCTCTGAAGATTGCCACTCAAGTGGATAGAGCCATGAAGAAGGCTTATAGTGTGTGTTAGCGTTTATTAACAGGGGGCTTGAGTTTAAGAGCCGTGGGGTTATGCTGCAACTATACATGACCCTGGTGAGACCACATTTGGAGTATTGTGTGCAGTTCTGGTCACCTCATTATAGGAAGGATGTGGAAGCATTGGAAAGGGTGCAAAGGAGATTTACCAGGATGCTGCCTGGTTTGCAGGATAGGTCTTATGAGGAAAGGTTGAGGGAGCTAGGGCTTTTCTCTTTGGAGCGGAGGAGGATGAGAGGCGACTTAATAGAGGTTTATAAGATGATGAGGGGGATAGATAGAGTGGACATTCAGAGACTATTTCCTCGGGTGGATGTAGCTGTTACGAGGAGGCATAATTATCAGATTCAGGGTGGAAGATATAGGAGGGATGTCCGAGGTAGATTCTTTATTCAGAGAGTGTTTGGGTGTGGAACGGACTGCCTGCTGTGATAGTGGAGTTGGACACTTGAGGAACTTTCAAGCGGTTATTTGATAGGCACATGGAGCACACCAGAATGACAGGGAGTGGGATAGCTTGATCTTGGTTTCGGACAATGCTCGGCACAACATCGAGGGCCGAAGGGCCTGTTCTGTGCTGTACTGTTCTATGATGAATGATGTACCGCAGGGATCAGTGCTTGGGCCTCAACTTCTTACAATTTAGATAAATGACTCAGATGAAAGGACAAAAGGTATGGCTGTTAAATGTACCAATGATACAAAGATAGGGTATAAAAATAAGTTGTGAATTGGGCATAAGGAGTCTACAAAGGAATACAAGTAGGTTAAGGGAATAGGGAAAGTTGTGTAAATGGAGTAGAATGTGGGGAAATGTGAAATTGCCCATTTTGGCAGGAAGAACAATACAGAAGTATATTATCTAAATGGTGGGAGATTACAGAGCTCTGTGATGTAGGTAGATCTAGGTGTCCTTGTGCATGAATCACAAAATGTTAATATGCAGGCACAATACGTATTTAGGAAAGTTAATAGACTATTATTGTTTATTGTGAGAAGAATTGAATACAAAAGTAGTGAGGTCATGCGTCAGTTATTCAGGGCATTGATGAGGCCACATCTGGAGTATTGTGTACAGTATCGGTCTCCTTACTTAAGGAAAGATGTAAATGCGTTGCAAGCAGTTCAGAAAGGACTTAACAGACTAATACCAGGAATGGGTGGGTTATCTTATGAGGAAAGGTTGAACAGGCTAGGCTTGTATCTATTGGAGTTTAGAAGAGTATGAGGTGACTTGATTGAAACATACAAGATATTAAGGGGTCTGGGCATGATGGATGTGAAGAGGATAATTTCTCTTGTGGAAAAATGGAAAACTACTAGAGGACATTGTTTAAAAATAAGGGGATGGTGATTTAAGACACAGATGATGAGAATTTCTTTCTCACAGAGTCTCTGGAACTCTCTTCCTCAAAAGGCAGTAGAAGCAGAGTCATGGAGAATTTCAGAGATTCTTGATAAGCAATGGCTGAAAGGTTATCGGAGTAGGAAGGAATATGAAGTTCGAAGTTTCAATCTGATAAATAATAATCTTATTGAACGGTGGAGCAGGCTCAAAAGGCTGAATGACCTAATCCTGTTCCTAATTTGTATATTCTGATGAGGGTGATGGTTCCTCTGGGAAGCACGGCCTGAGCCAAGTCGACAATATCATGCCTGGCCCATCTGCACAGGAGTGGATCAGCTACAGAGAAGTATTGAGGATGAAAAGGACCTTAAAGTGTATGTCCACAGAGGTGGCAGAACCCATAGATAAGGAACACTTAACTAAGGCAAAGTATAAAAGAACAGGGAGGTTAAGCTATTATCGTAGGAGATACGAGGTAAGGCACAGAGTACTATGCACAGTTTAACTTTTTTTTTCATAGAATTTACAGTGCAGATGGAGGCCATTCGGCCCATCGAGTCTGCACCGGCTCCTAGAAAGAGCACCCTACCCAAGGTTAATACCTCCACCCTTTCCCCATAACCCAGTAACCCCATCCAACACTAAGGGCAATTTTGGACACTAAGGGTAATTTCTCATGGCCAATCCACCTAACCTGCACATAGAACATAGAACATAGAACAGTACAGCACAGAACAGGCCCTTCGGCCCTCAATGTTGTGTCGAGCCATGATCACCCTACTCAAACCCACGTATCCACCCTATACCCGTAACCCAACAACCCCTCCTTAACCTTACTTTTATTAGGACACTACGGGCAATTTAGCATGGCCAATCCACCTAACCTGCACATCTTTGGACTGTGGGAGGAAACCGGAGCACCCGGAGGAAACCCACGCAAACAGGGGGAGGACGTGCAGACTCCACACAGACAGTGACCCAGCCGGGAATCGAACCTGGAACCCTGGAGCTGTGAAGCATTTATGCTAGCCACCATGCAACCCTGCTGCCCCTGCTACCCTGCTGCCCCAGGGTTAAGATAAACATAGGGACTCCACACAGACAGTGACCGAAGCCGGAATCGAACCTGGGACCCTGGAGCTGTAAAGCGATTGTGCTATCCACAATGCTACCGTGCTGCACTTTCCACAATGCTACCGTGCTGCCCATGTTATAGGAAGGATGTGATCTCACAAGATTGGATACAGAGGAGATTTACAGGGATGTTGCCAGGACTGGAGAATTTTCACTGATAGCCTGGGGTTCTTTGAAACAGAAGGGACTGAGGGAACATTTAACTGAGGTGTATAAAATTACCAGTGGCCTGAATAAAGTGACTATGAAAGATCAATTTCGCCTAGCAGAGAGATCATGGCGGGGGAAGGTGTGTGTGCATAGATTTAAAGATGTAGGTCTAAGGACCTGGAGGAAAGTTGAGAAATATTTTTTCCCAGAGCGCAGCGGGAGTCTGTTATTCACTCTCTGAAAGGTTTGTGGAGGCAAACTCTTTTAAAATTCTTTGCTATGTGGGCTGGCACAGTGGTTAGCACTGCTGCCTCACAGCACCCGGGACCAGGGTTCAATTCCAGCCTTCGGTGACTGCAGAGATGCATGTTCTCCCGTGTCTGCGTGGGTGCTCCAGTTTCCTCCTACAGTCCAAAGATGTGCAGATTAGATGAATTAGCCGTGCTAAATTGCCCCCTCGTGTCCAGGGATGTGCAGGTTTGGTGGGGTTACAGGAATGCAGTGGATATGGTGAGGGCTTGGGTCCTTGTTTCAGAGGACCGGTGAGACTCAATGGGCCGAATGGCCTCATTCTGCACTGTCAGAATTCTATGATTCTATGTTTATCTTAAGTGCTGTAACCGACGGGTCTGCAAACCAAGAACTGGAAAATGAATTAAGCTGGATCGCTTTTATTTGAATAACACAGACTTGAAGGACGGAATGACCTCCTTCAGTACCTTAAATTTCAATGTTTCTGTGATTTGGATGAGTTACTTACACATCCTATTGCTGCAAAATTGCGAGTAGTCCTCACCTTTAATATCTTTGTCCTCCAGAAATTTTGAAACAGTTTCGATTGTGCCAGTTTGTACTAGACCATGGATGTTGTCAAAAGTGATATCATCTTGAAAACCTTCACCAATTAACTGTATAATGGTATCCTCATACTGGTTACTGAACACTGTCAGGTACAGTGCTCCTGCAAAATGTTGAGTCATGTTTGGTTGGAATGTAACATCAAACGTTGTTTCTTCTCCACTGTTAAGGTTGATAACGCGCATGCAACTTTCTTTTACTGTGTGGAAAATAAAACAAAATACAGCTTTATTCTAATACCAACTTTACAAATAATCTGAATTTATTTGAAATTAGAGGTATTAAAAAGGCCAGAATCAGATTATTCTGCAGGATGAGATTACAAATTAAGATCACCAGTGAGAAACTAACTAATAGAACAATTGGAAATATCTCTCAGAAATTTACGACACACAAGGAAATGCTTCACCATAATTATGCAGATCTTCAGCTAGAAAACCTGACCAAATTTCCCTCCATCTCTTCAAATTCTTCATTTTTGATTACTTCTCCATTTCCCTGGAAAGCGATACTGTAGTTTCTCTCCCAATGATACATTCAGGGCGGAATTCTCCGCTCCCTCGATAAATCGGGAAGGCCGTCGTGAACTCGACCGAGTTTCACAACAGCCTCCGAGGCTGCTCCTCTCACCTTATTCACCCCCACCCGGGGGGCTAGGAGCGGCACGCCGAGAATGACGCGACGGCGGCGCCTAAGTGATGTCAGCCACGCATGTGCAGGTTGGCCGGCTCCAACCCGCGCATGCGCGGCTGACGTCACGACGGCTGACTGCTCAAACCCGCGCATGCGCGGTTGCCATCTTCCCCTCCGCTGCCCTGCAAGACGTGACGGCTTGATCTTGCGGGGCGGCGGAGGGGAAAGAATGCGTCCCTTTGAGATGCCGGCCCGACGATCGGTGGGCACCGATCGCGGGCCAGTCCCCTCCCGAGCACGGCCGTGCTGCTCACTCCCCTCTCCGCCCCCCACAAGCTTCAAACCAGCCTTTGGCACCATGTTCACGACGGCAGTGACCAGGTGTGGTTGCCGCCGTCGTGAACCGGTCGCGAACGGCAGGTTGCTCGGCCCATCTGGGTCGGTGAATCGCCGGTCGCCGCGAAAAACGGCGAGCGGCGATTCTTACGAGCGGGGGGTGGGAGAATCGCGGGGGGCGCCAGGGGGGGCGTGTCGTGAGTCGCCCGGCCCTCCTGCGTTTCTCCCACCCGGCGTGGGGAGCGGAGAATCGTGCCTTCAGTGTTCAAAACCCCTGCCAAAATACTTTTTCTAATTTCTCCGTTCCTTGATATGACGATAATCCCGAGTGCAGGCCTCGTAACTACTGACTTGTGAAGCAATGCAAGCAAGGGAATTCTTATTGGGAAACCAGTATGGCTCTGTTTAAGCTGCAGGCTAAAGTAGTAAAAATTGACAGAATAATTGTCTCAAAGGCTTAAGCAAAGTGGCAGGAGAAGGAAGTCAAGAAAAATGGTGCAGAGAATGTGATAAATTTGTCTAGTGATCGTGCATGCTAGGCCTTCAAAAATATGTCTGTGTTCTACTCATTCTTTCAGAACATTGGACATTCATCACATATGAGTTTGAAGATTACTCAGTATAATATCTGTCGGAATGCTGGAAAACTGAGTACACAACAAAATGACAAAACGCAACATTCATTTACTTTGGGTCCAAACAGGCCTTCTCACAGTATCTATGTCACTGGCAGGAGAGGACTGCCCTAATATGTGTTTGATTATTTTGTTCTCATTGGAATTGGTAGAGGAGTCCCAGCAGAAATGTGAAATATTAATACCACCCTGTGCCCTGTTGTGGAGGGAAGGGTTACCTTTGACACCAGCATTTTAAGATCAGTAGTTTAACATTAACATCTGTTAAAATATCCAGAGCAAACATCAGGTGCCAAGTCAGGTGTACCTTACTAAAAATAAATGAACAAATAGAAAACTATGACCCGCCTCAACCCTGGTCTCAGTCAGAATACACCGCCAACCTGACCAACATCCACACCTGAACTTCCTCCTCTTTCAAGAGGGCATTGGCGAGCATTTATTTGTATTGCATTGGTCTATAATTAAGCTCAGCCAATTACTGAAGTGGTTTATCATTGGCTTCTTCTGACCAGGATACTCTCCTGCTCTTACTGCCTATGTACTGGAAGGATTTACAGGCTGATAATCAACATATTTGGCCGTATTACGAGCATCTTTCCTCGTAACACGAGGAACCCAGAACTTCTGGTCTAGAGGTATGGAAACTACCCACTGTGCAACCAGACCTCCTTTGCGTGCTCTGACCCAGTCTATATTCTAAATTACATGCTTTGTCCTGTTCTGTTCCTTATAAAATAAGCTGGTGCGAGAAGCAGTTTTCTGTTTGTTACCTTTTTCTGGGTTATCTTCTTTAATATACTTGGATTTAGGATAAATACATTTGGTTCCAATACATTCTTTCAGCGAAAACACTCCACGTGTGTCAGAGACGTTGACAGATACCTAGCAAGAAAGACATGCAGCAGATATATTATTTATATGCAATTGTCACACTTATGGATAAATAAACTTGGAAATATTAAATTGCCCTCCCTCCCATTTTTCTCAAAATACAAATGATCCTACAGATACTAATGAACAGATATTTGATAGGATAAATAATAAGGGTATAGGTTTTACAAAACAAACATCACGTCTTTATCTCGCTTGCTATTGTGTTACACTCATATGATCTCACCTAAACATTTTTGCCTGAAGTATAAACTGTTTAGAGCCAGATACTGTTATCAAGGACGAATTCTATCAAGGGAAAAGTTGTACTTTACATATAAATGGATATTGGTAAAGCATTGCCCGTGAGGAACTGGGCCCTCAGGACATCATTCAAAAAGAAATATACACTGCTTGATTGAAAATTCGAAGGACATTTACTCACAAAATGCCCAATAGTATACTTTCTAGAGCCTCAGCAGACCCTCTGGTGAATAGCTCACTGGTCTGCACACAGATGGGGAGATATTAGAAAACCAAAAGCATGGACTTCCCTGCCAGATTCCCATACCTATTAATCAGCCAAACATATTCCTTCAAAAGGAAATAGATGTAATACCTCACTTCAATTTCCACTGTGTATGGCAGTGAGACTGAATTATTTTTGGAAACAGCAGAGGTCACAGGGGGCAATTATGGGAGTTGGGGGTTAATTATATGTAACACGGTGAGCACAAATTAGGTACTCACCGGTATTCATATACATAGGGCCCGATTCTCCGCTCCCCACGCTGGGTGGGAGAATCGTGGGACGGTCCCCCGACTAATTTCACGCCCCCCTGGCGTCCCCCGCGATTCTCCCACCCCCGCTCAGAAGAATCGCGCTCGCCGTTTTTCACAACGACCAGCGATTCTCCGACCCGGATGGGCCGAGCGGCCTGCCGTTCACGACCGTTTCACAACGGCGGCAACCACACCTGGTCACTGCCGTCGTGAAATCGCCATGAGATGCCCGTTTTGGGGCTTGTAGGGGGCCTGGTGGGGAATGAGCACCACAACTGTGCTTGGGAGGGGACAGGCCGGGTGCTCATTCCCCACCAGGGCGCCGATGAGTGCTGATCCACAAGAACATGGACCAGGTGGAACAACACCGGAGGGCTCTCTCAGGCCATTGGAGGCCACTGGGTGGCCGGGGTGAGTGCAGGGTTGCCCCCTGGCCCTCCCTATGGAATTCAGGCACTTTGGCACTGCCCAGTTAGCAACTTGGCACTGGGTCATAAATTAATTTAGAAATTTGTCGGGAGAATCGTACCCTAGAAATCCACCTATTTTCTTCTTAAATATATTCAGTGACTTGGCCTCCACAGCCTTCTATGGTAGATAATTCCACAGGTACACCAACCTCTGGGTGAATAAATCTCTCCACATTTCAGTCCTAAACGACCTACCTCATATCCTGAAACTGTGACCCCATGTTCTAGATCCCCGGAGGCGAAATTCTCCACCCCCAGCAGGGTCGGAGAATCGCCTGGGGGTGCCTAAAATCCCGCCCCCGCCGTGGCAGAGATTCTCCGCCACCCGGGAAGTGGCGGGGGCAGGAATCTCGCCACTCCGATCGGAGAGGACCCTGCGGCGATTCTCCGGCCCGGATGGGCCACTTCGGAGGCCTCTCCCGCCGCCGAGGTTTAAACCACCTCTGGAACGGCGGGCTCAGCGGCGCGAGCAGGCCCCCGGGGTCCTGGGAGGGCGGGGGGGGGGGGGGGGGGGGGGGGGGGGGGGGGTGATCGAACCCCGGGGGGTGGAAGAATGAAGTTGAAAATGTGGACCTCCATTAATAATTTATCAAAGAGAAAACAAGGTGTGCCCTTGGTGATTTTATTTCCTGCCTAAATGCCCAAGAGGTCGAATCAGAATTTGGAAAATTGTGAGATTTTCAATGGAAGAAAATAACATAAACATAATCATAGAAAATAGGAGGCCTCCCCGTACAGGCGCCAGAATGGGCCCCCCCCCCCCCTCAGAGTCCGGGCCAGTGCCCTGGCTGCACTAGTTTCTTCCGCGTCCGCCACGGCCTCCACCATGGCGGACGCGGAAGAGAACCCCACATCGCGCATGCGCCGGCAGTGACGCCAGCCCCGCTGCCGGTCTTCAGGTGGCAACCGCTCCGGCGCGGGGCTGGCCCCCAAAGGTGGGGAGAATTCCCCACCTTTGGGGAGGCGCGACCCCTGAGTCGATGGTGCCACTCCCCTACTCCGGGACCCTCCATCACGCCGGGTAGAGGAGAATGCCGCCCCCCAGTAAAAGGAAACAGCATCCCTACATCCAGTCTGTCCAGCCCTGTCAGAATTAATGGGTGGAATTCACTGTTTCAGAAACTCCGCAAAGCGGAGAATCGGCGCCATTAGGGCCGGCGTGGTTGGCGCGGCGCCGGTCGGGGTATGCGCCGACTCTCCGGGACGGCATGGGCTGGCAAGCCGATTCTCCAGCCGGGATGGGCCGAGCGGGCGACAACAAAAAGCCAAGTCCTTCCAACGCCGTTCTAACGTTCTCAGATCCGGTGGGGCCTCAGCGTTGAAGAGTCCGGGGACGGCCTGTGGGAAGGGGGCTCCTCCGTCGTGGCCTGGCCCGCAATCGGGTCCAAGCGATCGGCTGGCAGGCCTCTCTGGCTGGGGGCCTCCTTTCCTCTGCGCTGGCTGCTGTAGCCCTGCGCCATTTGGCGTCCGGGCCGGCGCGGGGAAGAAGGCCACTGCGCATGCGCTAGTTGGCGCCGGCCTAACTGCGCATGCGCAGACCCCAAGGCACCGGGTTCATGCCGGGTTCGGCAGCTGGAGCTGCACGGGCTGCTTCAGCGCCGTGCTAGCCCCCTGTGGGCTTCCAGGTACTGTAGCTGGAGACACGTCGTGTATACATTCTGGTCCCGGGTAAATAGTCCTGGCTTCCCACATGAAGCAAGAGGAGCAAACCAAGGCCTTGAGCTCTCCTGTCATGTCCCCTTTTAAATTAAAGCTTTGAAGATGCTTGATGTTAGATTATATCCAATTCTCTATGGTCCTTCTTTCCTTGTCCTCGTTACTACCAATTATCGCCTGAATATATTATCAACCACAAAACATATTTTCAAACTATAAGTGATAAAAGTTGTAAAGACTTACCAACCTTACCCACTACTTATCAATCAACTCTCTCCCTTGTCACCTCAGCTACAGATTCTGTTTAAAATTCCCGAGTTTCAAACTCACTCTGGCTGTGTCTCACTGCAGATGTAGGGCGGGATTCTCCGACTGCCCCCGCCTGGTCAGAGAATCGCCGGGGGGGGGGGCGGCTTGAATCCAGCCCCCGCATGCTGCCGAATTCATCGGCGTCGGGGATTTGGCGGGGGCGGGAATTGTGCCGCGCCGGTTGCCGCGACCGCCCCCCTGGTGATTCTCCGGCCCGCGATGGGCCGAGTGGCCGCCCGTTTTTGGCGGTTTCCGCCGGCGTATGTTACGACAGGTACTTACCGGCGGGACATGGCTCCACGGGCGGCCTCCAGGGTCCTCGGGGAGGCGCGGGGAAATCTGGCCCCCGGGGTGCCCCCATGGTGGCCAGGACCGCGATCGGAGCCCACTGATCCGCAGCAAGCCTGTGCTGCGGGAGCACTCTATTCCTCCGCGCTGGCTGACCTAACGATATGCGATGGCCGGCGCGGAGATAATCCCCCCCCCTGCGCATGCACTGGGATGACGCCAGTACATGCTGGTGCTCCCGCTCATGCGCCAACCTGCGCCGACCGGCGGAGGCCCTTTGGTTGGCACGACGCAAACCGCTCCTGCGCCAGCCTAGCCCCTGAAGGTGCGGCCCAACGCCGGAGTGGTTCACGCCACTGCTTCGTGCCGGAGTTGCCCGCCCCGCCCGTTTCCGAAGAATCCCACCCGTGGTCTCTTCCCGTACCAGCCTCCCCGAACAGGCGCCGGAATGTGGCGACTAGGGGCTTTTCACAGTAACTTCATTTGAAGCCTACTTGTGACAATAAGCGATTTTCGTTTCATTTTCCCACTGCTCAAGCGCAAAGTTCACTCTCAGTGCGCTTTGAAGCCCCTTTCTTAAATAGACCTGGGATGGGTTGAGATGACTCAGATACAAATTAAACTTCAAAAGTATGTCATCCTGCCTCCTAATCTTCCTTATACCACAATTGCATGCCGCTACTTCTGAAAGGCACAACATACCCCTAAATTTTAGAGGTGATGGTATAGTGGTGTTGTCAATCGACCAGTAACCAGAGTTCTGTAGAAGGGACATATGGACCCGAAACATTAACTCTATTGCTCTCTCCACAGATGCTGCTAGACCTGCTGCATATATCCACGATTTTCTGTGTTTATTATTAGTTGTAATCCTGAGTCCCAAGGTAGTGCTCTTGGGACCCAGGTTCGAATCACACAACAGCAGATTGTGAAATTTTAATTTAATAAAATTTTGGAATTAAAAGTCTAATGATGACCATGAAATCATTAACCATTAAGGAAATCTGTCGTCCTTACCAGGTCTGGCCTACATGTCACTCCAGGACCACAGCAATGCGGTGACCTCTGAAATGCACTCTGAAATGGCCCAACAAGTTGGTCCGTTCAAGTGCAATTAGAGATGGGCAACAAATGTTTGCCCAGTCAGCGACAGCCATATCTCAATCATGACTGAAAAATGATAATCTTCACTTTACTTGCTATCCCTTCTTCCTCTCCCTCAAGTCTCTGACTTTCTAAATTTAGCCTGTCTTGAGGCTTGACAAACCTTTCACATCTTGGTCAGTCATTTTTGTAGGAATAGTAGTCTCAGTTGCTTTAGGTTGACTTTGTCGGTTTGACTGTGAAATTATAGTACTATATGTTTCCAGTACTTGATTGGCTCCATTTGATTCACTTTTTGGAAGTTACACCTCTCTTTATCAGCAACCTGTCTGTATTTTCATACACTGTGAGTGTGTCCCGTTGTTCTCAAAGGGAATGTGCACTTCATTTATTCCTGTTGTGGGTTTGGATTTTGTTTTCCCATGGGTCCACCATGTTCTCCCTGGATGTTTATGTTTCAAAAGTGGGATCTACTTTTCCACTCATTGCACAATTGCAGCCAAATATCCGTTTGCTCTTTAAAAATTTTTTTTCAAGCTTATCCAGGCGCCGGAATGTGGCGACTAGGGGCTTTTCACAGTAACTTCATTGAAGCCTACTCGTGACAATAAGCGATTTTCATTTCATTTTTTCATTTCATGAATCTTATCATTCAGCTTAGTGACTGTAATAATCATTATTACATTAACAGCAATGAATTTACTGTGAAAATCCTACTCGAGTGAGTTCAGTTGTATTTGCTTCAGAGTTATCTGTGATATCCTTGTACATGTTTAAAAACTTCACCTGGGCATTTAGTCCCTTTTAGAATCTTTCTTCCATGGTCACTGACTGCTCCTTAGATTCTACCAATTCATGCTTTAGATCAATCTGTTTATTAGAATTTTCATTTCTGCATTTAGGGCCTGGATCTGCTCCTCCATTCTGAGCATCTGCATCTTTCATGTTCTTCAGATTGGATCAATATTCAAGAATTTCATAGCTCTTTTCTTGCTGAAGTTCCAACATTTCATAAGCTCATATTATATACGTGAAAGTTGGTTCTCTATGCTCACCATTTCTTTCCCCAGTAGAATCTAATTTCTGTGTTATCTTGTAATCTCGCATTCTTTAATCTTACATATTCTCATTGTTTCTCAAACTGTTAACGCTCCTTTGTGAGACCTTCTATTTTTCCCAGAAATCGTTAATCTTTTGCTTCACATTCTCAGTTCTTGATGTTCATTTCGCCATTGACATTTTTCAAACACTCAATGGTTCTCAGTACGTTTCAGGCATCTAGTGATTCTTCTTCTAGTTGCTTGGGCTTCGGCTATTGATTTACATTTTCCAATCCTATTTCTGTCTTTCTTTCTCTGTCAGCAGCGGAAAATTTTCCTTCCGGCATTCACCGGAGGGTGGTACCGAAAAGCATTCTGGGAGAAATCAGTGCAGTCACCATAACTTGGAAGGGGATTGAGGAGGACCCACTGCCAAAGAACGGAATAGCCCCAAACATTACATTGCTGTTGTGTTTTCATCCCTCCTTTCTCCTCAAACCAAACAAAAACAGGGAGTGAGACAATACTTTAGGAGAGCACCAGGTCTGTGAGGGACACTATTCTGAGTGTGGATTTAAGAAGACAGCTGATTGGTGAGTACATTCTTTTGAGTGTTTTTATTTTATTAAAATAATTTAATATTTAATAGAAGGTTAGTCACGAGAGTTGGTGGGACTCGGTGTTCCACCTGCGGCATGTGGTCAATCATGAATGCTGACAACATCCTTGACAATTAGATCTGCAGGAAGGGTATCCAGTTGCACTTGCTGACTGAACGAATGGATCAGTTTGACCAGCAGCTGGAGCTACTAAGAAGCAACCAAATGGTGGAAAGCATCATAGATAGAAGTTATAGAGATGTGGTCATACCCAAGGTACAGGAAGAAAGGTGTGTGCCCGCGAGATGGGGCAGGCAGTCAGTGCAGGAGTCCACTGTGGCAGTGACCCTCTCTAAAAAGTATGCTCTTTTGGAGACTGATGAAGGGGATGGCCCATCAGTGACAGCAGCAGCAGTAGCCAGAACGGTGGCACCATGGCTGGCTCTATTGTACAGACGAAGCGGGGCAAAGCATATAGAGCAATTCAAATTGGGGATTCAATAGTCAGGAGCACACATAGGTGCATCTGTGGTCGTGCAAGAGATTCCCTGGTGCCAGGGTCATGGATGTCTCTGAGCGGGTACAGAGCATCCTGAAATGGGAGGGCAAACAGGCAGATGTCAGTGTTCTAATTGATACAAACGACACAGGCTGGAAGAGCAGCAAGGTCCTGCAAATACATTACAGGGGGTTAGGGAGTAAGCTAAAAATCAGGACCTCTAGGGTAGTCATTTCAGGATTATTCCCCATGCCACGTGCTAGTGAGGCTAGGAACAGAGAGATACTACAGTTGAATACATGGTGTAGGGGGGAGGACATCAGATATGTGGATCATTGGGATCTCTTCCAGGGAAGGTGAAAAAAAATGAAATGAAAACTGCTTATTGTCACAAGTCGGCTTCAAATGAAGTTACTGTGAAAGCCCCTAGTCGCCACATTCCGGCGCCTGTTTGGGGAGGCTGGTACGGGAACTGAACCATGCTGCTGGCCTGCCTTGGTCTGCTTTCAAAGCCAGCGATTTAGCCGTGTGCTAAACCAGCCCCTGAAGGTGGGATCTATACAAGCAAAACGGGTTTCACCTAAACTAGAGGGACACCAATATCCTGGCCTGGAGGTTTGCAAATGTGGTTCGTGAGGGTTTAAACTGGTATGACCGGGGTGGGAACTGGAGAAGCAGGCCAGCAAATGTAGAGACTAGGGAAGAGCTTGAAACTAAGACAAATATAGCAAAGAGGGAGAGCAGGCAAGGGAAGTCGCTGATCTCAGTGGGTCTGGAGGTTTGCTTCAACACAAGAAGGATAACAGATAAGACAAATTAACTTAGAACTCGGATTAATGTGGGGAATTATGAAATTGTTGCAATTATGGAGACATGGTTAAAGGAGGAACAGGACCAGCACCTTAATGTTCTGGGATATCAATGTTTTAGATGAGATAGAGGGGGTAGCAGAAAGAGTGGGGAAGATCAAATTCAGGTGTGAATTATACAGTCAATGACAGAACCTTTCGGAGCACTGACAAACAGAAGGATCTGGGTGTTTTTTTCCTACTATTTTGCCCAGCTGTACCTCTACATAAGTTTTCCAAACTCTCCCTTTGATTTGCCAACTCTGGAATTGAGGGTCATTATTTCTTCCTGGTACCTGTTTATTTGTCTCTGAAATGTATTTATTCAGAACTTCAATTTATTGTTTGCTTTCAAAGGTACACACTCAGCTTTAATCTTGTGCTTCAAATTTTCCAGTTTTGTTTCTTTCAGGTTACCTCAGATAGCTTCCTTCATTCACATCAATCTGCTTGCTTTGTAAAACCATCTATTGTTGCAGTTTGGGTACTGTGTCAGCATTTTCAAACTTTTTGGCTCCTCAGCCTTTTCTTTCCTTGGCGCTAAATTCAATGGCCTGTGCACTCAATTGAACTGACATGGTCTGTGAGCATCTTGTAGTTTGTTCTAGTATTGTCTCTCTCACTCTGAAGTTTTTTGTCTTCCTTGCTCGGGGGGTACTTGAGCTTTGGTGCTTATTCCAAACCTGCTGTTAGGGTCTCGCTCACCACCACTTGGAATTTAAAGTGTTTGTTGAAGCTTTTTGATACCTCACCAGATGTGACTGAAGACTCATCTATACATTGTTTTAAGATTACTTCATCCACAATGAAGCTTTCCTCCACCACAATCTCAAGCCGTTCATTGCAAATTCTAACCACCTATGATATTGCGAAGTAGAATGTGCTTGAAATTTTGAAAAGCATCAGGATAGATAAGTACCCTGGGGCAGATGGGATATACCCAAGGTTACTACGACAAGCAAGGGAGGAGATTGCTGCACCATTGGCGATGATCTTTGCGTCCTCACTCTCCACTGGAGTAGTACCAGATGATTGGAGGGAGACAAATGTTGTTCCCCTGTTCAAGGATGGGAATGGAGAAATCCCTGGGAATTGCAAACCAGTCTTACGCCTGTGGTGAGCAAAATACTGGAAAGGATTCTGAGAGATAAGATTTATGAGTATTTAGAAAAACATAGTTTGGTTAAAGATAGTCAGCATGGCTTTGTGAGGGGCAGGTCATGCCTCACAAGCCTCACTGAATTCTTTGAGGATGTGATGAGACACATTGATGAAGGTCGGGCAGTGGATGTGATATATATGGATTTCTGTAAGACATTTGATAAGGTTCCTCATGGTTGGCTCATTCAAAAAGTCAGTGGGCATGGGATACAGGGAAATTTGGATGTCTGGATACAGAATTGGCTGGCTGAAAGAAGACAGTGAGTGGTAGTGGATGGAAAGTATTCCGCCTGGAGGTCGGTGACCGGTGTTGTCCCACAGGGATCTGTTCTGGGATCGCTCTTTGCGGTTTTTATAAATGACTTGGATGAAGAAGTGGAAGGGTGGATTAGTAAGTTTGTTGATGACACGAACGTTGGTGGAGTTGTAGATAGTGTAGAGGGATGTTGCAGGTTACAACAGGACATTGACAGGATGGACATTGACAGGACATTGACAGAGGTGGGCTGAGAAGTGGCAGATAGGGTACAACATAGATAAATGTGAAGTGATTAATTTTGGAAGGTCGAATTTGAATGTTGAATACAGTGTGAAAGGCAGGATTCTTGGAAGTGTGAAGGAACAGAGGGATCTTGGGGTCCACGTGAGATCCCTCAAAGTTGTCACCCAGGTTGATAGGGTTGTTAAGAATGCGTATGCTGTGTTGGAATTGAGTTTAAGAATGACGAGGTTTTGCTGCAGCTTTATAGAACATAGAACAGTACAGCACAGAACAGGCCCTTCGGCCCTCAATGTTGTGCCGAGCCATGATCACCCTACTCAAACCCACGTATCCACCCTATACCCGTAACCCAACAACCCCCCCTTAACCTTACTTTTTTAGGGCACTACGGGCAATTTAGCATGGCCAATCCACCTAACCCGCACATCTTTGGACTGTGGGAGGAAACCGGAGCACCCGGAGGAAACCCACGCACACAGGGGGAGGACGTGCAGACTCCACACAGACAGTGACCCAGCCGGGAATCGAACCTGGGACCCTGGTTAAAACCCTGGTTAGACCACACTTGAAATATTGTGTCCAGTTAGGACAGTTAGCTTCATTATAGGAAGGATGTGGATACTTTGGAGAGGATGCAGAGGAGATTTACCAGGATGCTGCTTGGACTGGAGGGCATGTCTTATGAAGAAAGGTTGAGGGAGCTAGGGCTTTTCTCACTGGAGCAAAGAAGAAAGAGAGGTGACTTGATAGAGGTGTACAGGTGATGAGAACAGTAAGAAGTCTTACAACACCAGGTTAAAGTCCAACAGGTTTGTTTCAAACACGAGCTTTCGAAGCGCAGCTCCTTCCTCAGGTGAGGAAGCTCTTTCTATTTTCTACTGCTTTTTCTATTGTCGCCTTTGTTTCTTTTGCCAATTACCTTAAATCACTATCCTCTGGTTCTCAACAATTCAGCCAACAGGAACAGATTCTCGCTGTCTACTCTGTCAAGAAGAGAAACTTATTAACTTCTATGTTTTCTGGTTCCTTCCTTAACCCTGATGTACTCCTGTAATCTAAAAAAATTCTCTCCAAGACTTCCAATCTTGAATCTAGTTTAGCCCTTGCCTTAGCCAAAATTGGTTGTAATTTCCTATCCATGGTCTTTTAATATGATTTCAGTTACTATTTTATGTATCATTGCCTTTTTCAGAATGTCTGGACAGGGACAATTTTTATCTCTCTTCAAAATGGCTCTGAATTGCCCATTTTTCTTCTCTCATCTTCCCATGTTTTGTCAGGGTCAGCAGGCTCCTGTTTCGATCGGGACTAACTTTGTTAAACTTCTAAAACATGCCGCAATTCACACCTCTGAGCTGTGAACATCGATTTCAAGGCGATTTTGTATTCATCTGCCTGCTGACTTTTTTTTATCTTCTCTTTTTTAGCTTCTATCTAGCTCGACCGCCTGTTGCTATGATGCTGACTCCTTTGCTGCCTCCCTCAGCTGCGTTGTGATGTGCTGAGCCTTACTGCCGCCTGTTTTTAAAGGTAGGTTCAGGTATTTTCTGGATTTTTCTCACCCTCCTTGTGATTTAACTCCTGAACTCTGCCTTCCCTCAGGTTTGTCTCAGTCACCTACATAGTGGATTCCTCTTTACAGTGAATTCTTCTTCTTTCACATTTTCCCCCTTTGTTTTGTTTTTAAATTTGTTCAGTCCTTCTTTATGATCAGTCCAGGTTACTTGACATCGCATTTTCTGATCAAGTCTGGAAATAGACCTCTGTGCTCAGGTGGAGTCCTTTGACCTCCACATCTGTAATGGAACTTTTTGGTTCGCCAATCTCCAATTGTGTCTTCAATGCAGGCATATGTTTCTAAGGTCAGGCTCCAATTTCTTACGTTTTCCATACCTTGGAATTCTGGGATTCTTTTCCAGCCACTTGGAGGTTCTGTGCTCATTGACCTAGCTGCCACCATGTTGTAAAGTTTTGTTTGGTGCCTCACTGAGAAGCATTGAGACTTGTATTTTGAACAAAAATGATTTATTGTTCAGCCATAGCTATGTACTTTTCCCAGGTATTGCCATGCATGTGGGCTGTCTCCTTTTAGACACTTCTCTACTAGTCTACTATCATATGACTCTCGACATCATACCAGGAATCCTTGCTCTGTCAACCATTCATCTATTATAATGGTATGCGACTACCACTTAAAAGTAAATACAATGCATAAAGTGCCAAACGTAGGCCTATGAGCAAATACGAAATGCATGGAAACAATAAAAGGAACCATGGCAACATGAATGGGAAGCTGGCCAACTGACAGGAAACAAAGTGGTAAGTCGTTGTTTTTCAGACTGGAGGAAGGTAGACAGTGAGGTTCCCCAGGACTTGGTATCAGGGACACTGCTTATCCTAATCTCTATTAATGACGTAGACATTCCTGTAGAGAATACAAATTCAAAATTGGCAGCTAACACAACTTGGAAGTATTGTGAACTGGAGAATAATCAGACCTCAAGAGGACATAGATAGGCTGGCAAAATTGGCAGACGTGGTAGATGGAGTGAGTGCAGAGAAGTGATAAATTTTGGTTGAAAGATTGCTTTTGCAAAGAGCGAACACATACACGATGGGCCGAATGGTCTCCTACCATGCTGTATCTTATGACGCTGAGTCTCTCTCTAAATGTCAGCAAAACCAAGGAACTGATCATCGATTTCAGGAAGCATAGTATGTCACATCCACCTGTCTACATCAATAGCTCCGAAGTGGAGATGGTCGATAGCTTTAAGTTCCTGGGGGTCACTATAACCAACAAACTGTCTTGATCCACTCACGTTGATGTAACAGTTAAGAAATCCCAACGTCTCTACTTCCGATGGAAGCTAAAGAAATTCGGCATGTCTGCATTGACTCTCACAAACTTCTACAGATGTGCCATAGAGAGTATCCCATCCGGCTGCATCACAGATTGGTATGGCAACTGCATGGCCCAAGATCGCAAGGATTTGCAGACTGTGATGAACTCAGCCCAATGCATCACACAAGCTTGCCACCCTCCCATTGATTCTGTGTACACATCCTGCTGCATCAGTGAAGGCAGACAGCATTGTCAGAGACCCCTCCCACCCAGGCTTTGCCCTCTTCCAGACCATTCCATCCTGCAGAAGACACAGAAGTCTGAAGACCCGTACATCCAGACTTAGGATCAGCTTCTTCCCCACAGCTACTAGACTCCTCAATGACTCTCCCTCGGACTGATCCGTTCCCTCTCAGACACTATTCGAGATGCCCAATGCTGGTCTTGCTCATGTCATATTTGCTTTGTTTCTGTCCCTTGTTCCATACTGTAACCAATTACTTATTTGTTGATGTACTGTGTACTTTTTCACATTCACTGTAACTATTTACTGTTCTTTTTTGTCTACTGTGTGCGTACTGTGTACATTTCCTTGGCCGCAGAAAAATACTTTTCACTGTACTTCGGTCCATGTGACAATAAATCAAATCAAATAAAAATCAAATCTATGATTGAAAGACAATATATTCTAAAGGAACAGAGACCTGGGGATATATGCTCACAAATCATTGAAGGTGGCAGGAAACATTGAGAAAGAGTTTTAAAAAGACATGGGAATCTGGGCTTTATAAATTATGGCATGAGGTACTAGAGAAAAAACATTGGTGACAGTAATTCCAAAGGAGTGTGGTGAATGGAGAGCTACAACAGTTGTGGGGCATGCAGGAAAAGCTATTGATATGTTGAATGTTCAGGATAATGGTCAAGAAGAGAGGTCCATGGACTGGCAGAATGAGGGACACGTGTGGAAAGTAGGAAAAGAGAAGTACAAATTCTAATAGTAAGTCTGAGAGTGACTGTTGTGTTGGAAAGCGATCACAGGCAATGCAAGAGAGATCTTACGGTAATGGCCCTGAAAGACATTGAAGTCAATAGATTACACAATCGTAGGAGGTCACAGAACAATCTCAGAATAAGATTAGAAGCGGACATCCTCATGACTATGAAGTTTTGGTGGCTGCCAATAAACCAAAGGATAAATGAATAAGAGAGGCAGAACAAAAAAAATTATTGAATCAAAACCATTTTGGAAATTATTCCGAAGTACCAGATAGGGGGCAGCCAGTCTTGTCACAAAGAGGAATTTGTCCTGAAAACGTCCTCACAGGTGGATCTCTAGGCTAAAGTGAGGCAACTTGCTTGGGGGTTTCAAGAGCGACTGGCAATACAAATATGAGTTATGTCTCCCACAGCCGGAAAAGTAATCTTGAGAGTCTTTTGGGTTCTTTTGACCACATATTCATGGAAGTGTAGGTAAATTTACATAAAAGACATGGGGCGGATTCTCTGACCCCGCTGGGTCGGAGAATCGCCGGGGGGGGGGGGGGCGTGAATTCCATCCCGCCGCTCCGACGCCGGCTGCCGAATTCTCCGGCGCCATTTTTTATGGCGGGGGCGGCAATCATGTCATGTTTCGCCGGTCAGGGGCCGTTGGCTGTGGCCCCCTCGGCGATTCTCCGGGTCCTGATGGGCTGAGCAGCTGCCCGTTTTCGGCCTGTCCCGCCGGCATAAAATACACAAGGTTCATACTGGCGGGACCTGGCTCTGAGGGCGGTCTGCAGAGTACTCGGGGGGGGGGGGGGGGATGGGGGGATCCGGCCCCACAGTGGCCCGGCCCACAATCAGGGCCCACCAATGTGCGGGTGGACCTGTGTCATGGGGGCACTGTTTCCCTCTGCGCCGGCCTCTGTAAAGCTCCGCCATGGCCGGCGCGGAGACAAAACCCCTGCGCTTGCGCAGTGATCATGTCAGCGGTTCTGCGCATGCGCCAGAACATGCTGGCACTCCCGCGCATGCACCAACTTGCGCCGGCCAGCGGAGGCCCTTCAACGTCGGTTTGCGCGTTGTCAACCACTCCAGTGCCAGTCTAGACCCCGGAAGTACGGTAGATTCCGCAACTTCTGGGCGGCCCGGCACCGGAGTGGTTCACGCCACTCTTTGGCGCCGGTACAGACCGCCCGTCGGTTGGGGGAGAATCCCGGCCTTGTTTCTGCAGGGTGGTAACTTTCAGAGGGAAATGTTCTAAAACTGCTAAAGAGACAATCTGTGCAAGTAGATAATAATGGAAGCTGTCTATGGCCTGAATGATGCCTTGTGGGTGTGTTCAACTAAAACCATATCCAGTAATACAGAATTCGTATCATAAAAGGGAAACTTTCAGGTATCTTCACGATGCATGTGGTACTGCAGAATCTGAGAAATGTTATTAATTGGATTAAAGAGAATTTAAGATTGAGAGTTATTGGTAAAGATATTAAAAGTAAGCCTGGACTGACCTTAAAACAGCAAGCCTATTCAAATAGCTGGTTGATCATGGCTAAGTCATCACAAAGATGCAGATGTCTAAAGCAGAGAACTCAGTTGTGGAGCTTGATTGGTCAGTTGAATTGGTTATGCACTCAGGCAAGACCAGATGCGAGTTTTGATATATTTGAATTAAGTGCTTTGATAAAACATCCTAAAGTCAAATATGTTTCAAGGGCCAACAAACCATTTAAAAAATGTTACATTGAGAAATGTGTACCTAAGTGTCTATCCTTGGATGATGCAAAGAACATGAAATAAGTAATTTTTAATGATGCTTCTCATACTAATCTTCCTGATCGGGTTTTTGAGTGCAGCTAGTTTCATAATTTTGTTTCTGGGTGACAATGGGAAATATTGTTCCTTAAAACACTGGGAAACTGAGAGAAAAAAAAGGGTTGTTGAAAGTACTTTGGCTACAGACTTACTGGCTTTTGTGGAAACAGTCGGTGTGGAATTCTGTTTGTCAAATATTTTAAGGGAAATTCTATACAAGGGAAGTACTGAAGATAGTTTGCCCAAATAAGTAGATGATCCTCATGGGATAATGTACACTGTGCACAAAGTGAGTGAAGAAAGCTGAAGAATTGGACCTTGAAAGAAATGTTGGCAAGAAAGGAAATCTTCAAAAGCGAATAAGTTGATTTACGTAATCAATTAACTGTTTCATAAAATGTTACTTGTCCGAAGAATTGTTGGGGTTTTGAGGGGAGGATCATCTCAGTTCAATGCTTTGTATGGAATATAGAAAAAATATTTCTCTTTGTTTTGAAATTTGTGCATTAAGTTTTATTGAAAGAGAAAGGGAATCTATTAATTGTATCAATTGAGGCTATGTACAAATAGATGCAAGGCATTGTTTGGATGATTATTTAATACATTTTTTTTTCATTCATTGTTGTGGGCGCCACTGACTGGGCCAGTATTTATTGCTCATCCCTAATTACCCTTGAGGGGGAAGTTAAGCATCAACCACTTGGAGACACTGACAGAGGAGTAGAGTGGAGTCAGAGATATATACTTGTAATATTCCACCGGAAATAAATCTATTCCAAGTCAAAGCTGGTTCTGGCTTCTTCCTTCACTAACTGGCTATCAAGAGGGTAACAGAGGCATGATCTTACTAAATGGTGGAGCAGACATGAGAGGCCATTTGGCCTACTCCTATTTCTTATGTTCATATATTTTTACAATGCCTGACTACTCCAACAAGGTTAGACTTCAGACATAGAGACTACAAAGTTGCATTTTATGATTTCACTGTCTGACCTCAGATTCTCCTGAAATCAGGGAAAGTTACCACAGGTCATCAAATCATATTGCTGACCTATATCGATGAAAAAGGTTTCAGATTGAAGACTAAATGGAGCTCAGGTTAGCCAGTTATTTTTGCCACTTTTGCCAGTGAGGTAGACACATGTATTCAGCTCATATACATTACAATAGTGTCCAAAAGACAGGACTGTATCACAAGCCAGACATTACTGTATGGGAGCTTAGTGGTTGTCCACATCAGAAGAAACTGAAACCTTGGGGAAGTATGAGATATCCAGACTTCTGGGGCAATAATCGAACACTTTTAAACATTGGGATGTCATACGACTCAACACCCAACTGAGGGGCATGGCATCGAAGGCACAGAACTATGAGGCCATAATCGCCAACTCTTCTCATTTTTCACTTAAACGGGAAAATTCTTGCAGAGTAAAGTCATGGGAACAGAATAAATTATCCCTTAATGCTACATCACACTCAGATCAACATTCTTTCATTGTTAATTATCTCAAGAGTACTGTCAGATGAGGTAATCAACACAAGTGACAAGAGTGAATTTTGTAAAACTAAAATAGGTACATTTTACACTACTGCTTTACCTGTGCAGGTAGGGTACCATCATTTCTCAGGACAACAGGCAGCTTCTCTTTTTGACCCAACAGTAAGCGTGAATAGATCAGCAAGGGATTCCCTATTTTATTGCGGAGCAAAGGCTGAAGGACACTGATCCGGGGCAGGTTCCCATCTCCGACTATATCAAATATCAGGGGTTTGGATTTAGGAACACTGGAAAAGAAAAGATGAGAAGAGAAGGCAGAATAAATACATCTCAGACTACTGAAAATACAACTGTATTTATTTGTCATTCATTCTTTAATACTAATCTTGCAAACCACTTTTGAAAATATTTAGATTTTTGCTTCCTGTAGTTGAGATTTCTCTGTTCCTCCATCCTTTTATCTGAAGTAGCAGCATTACTTACATGTTGTTTCATGAGTACTGGTACCTATCTGCAACTTTGCCCAAATCATAATTTCTTGTGTGAGCATAGATTGCAAATATCAGTCGTAATGAAGCTTGATCCTACCCTCCTGTAGATCTGTACTTCCAACAGAGATTACTGCATAGTGATCAGGCAGTAGGGGCAAAGTACTCAATTGTAAATCAACCAGGACATTAGTAGGTCTGAGACTAAGGGGTGGACTTTCCATTGCTCGACGCCGGTATTGGAATTGCTAATCAGGCGGAGAATGGTGGGTTTCCTGAAAAATGGATTTGCCACCCATTGCTATGCTCTGATCCCCCACCGGCAGTGGCAGTGCACTACCCATGACTACTCCAACCCCTGCACCACCGTGAATCTCTGATTCCCTCATCAGGAACTTCATTGGGTCAGCTTTGGTGCGAGACTGGCCAAGCGCAGCCCTGGTGTGGTGGATCACAAAGGGCACTGATAATGTTACCCTCTTCCACTACTAGGCTGCAGAGGGAGGGTCCCCCAAGGGTCCTGGGTATTGGGACCCCCATCAGACCCCCCACCAGTCACCCCCCATCAGAGACCTCCAGCAGTCACTCCCATCAGAGGCTCCTATCAGAACCCTAATCAGTCACCCCTGCCGGAAATCTGAAGAAAAGTCCAGGCAGTACAGTGGAAAATCACTGCATTTTCACTTACCTTGTCCTAACATCTGCTGCCTCAGACAAAGCTGTTTCAAGTTTCAGAGGCTTCCTCGAAAGTCCAGAACATTTGAAAGGGCTTTGAAATGCAATCCTTCCATTCAATTTCACACTGCAGTATATTTCACTCGCTTGGTGGATTGTTTATTTATCATTTCCTTCTTTAATACATCTCAATTACCTTGCTTTGATCCTAACCACAATATTTTCAAGCGCTCTTGCTAAGATTGACAACTCCTCACCCCATCAAAAGCAGCAAAGTGTTTTAATTTATTTTTCACAGATGAAACTATTTCTGTCTAATGCGGCAAATATTAGGTAAGAATAAGTGAAAATGAAGTGATTTTTCACTGTACAGCCTGGACTGCTCTTCAGCTTTCAGACAGGGGTGACTGATGAGTGGAGTTATGGGAGTTTCTGATGGGTCCAACGGAGGTGACTGATGAGACTAGAATTTGCAGTGCAGAAGGAGGCCATTCGGCCCATCTGAGTCTGCACCGGTTCTTGGAAAGAGCACCCTACCCAAGGTCAACACCTCCACCTTATCCCCATAACCCAGTAATCCCACCCAACACTAAGGGCAATTTTGGACACTAAGGGCAATTTATCATGGCCAATCCACCTAACCTGCACATCTTTGGACTGTGGGGGGAAACCGGAGCACCCGGAGGAAACCCACGCACACACGGGGAGGATGTGCAGACTCCACACAGTCAGCGACCCAAGCTGGAATCGAACCTGGGACCCTGGAGCTGTGAATAAATTGTGCTATCCACAATGCTACCGTGCTGCTGTACCTAAAGGGTTATGAAGAACCTCAGCTGGTACGGGAATTGAACCCCCATTATTTGCATGACTTGTCATCACAAACCAGCCGTCAAGTCAACTGAGCTAACCGACCCCCCTCTGATGGGGTTGATTGATTGGGGGGGAGGGGGCTGCTGGGGGATCAGGTCACGCTCTTGCGTGTGTGTGTCGCGAGGAGGAAGTGACCCTTCATTCCTCTGGTGGGAAGGGGGTGTGGGGTGGAGGATGACCCTCCTTATCAGCATGGGGGGCGGGTGCGTGTTGGATTAGCTTTGTGCAGGAGAGGGGGGCCTGCCAGCGGACCTTGGGATTTGCCTGTCCGTTCAAAATGGCAGCCTGATACCAAATTCTGATGGGATCCGGCGAAAGAACTAACGATGGACATCTAGACTCAAAACGTTAGTTCTTTTCTCTCCCTACAAATGCGACCAGACCTGCTGAGATTTTCCAGCATTTTCTCTTTGGTTGCACTTTACATGCCATGAGGGGTTATGAGGAGAAGGCAGGAGAATGGGGATGAGAAAATATCAGCCATGATTGAATGGCAGAACAGACTCGATGGGCCAAGTGGTCCTATGTCTTATAGTCTTATGACAGCCCATCACCCAAACATACTGCATCACATTCTGTGAAATGCTTCCAGCTTTCCTGCAGGATAACGGGGTTCATAACCAGAGGCAGTAATACGAAACCGGCAGGGGACAGGCACAGCTGAATGTGGTTGCTCCCACGAAAAGAGAAGATCATAAATGAGTGTCTATGAATGAGCCTGAGGCCAGCAACAGGGCTGAAACCATTGGAGATAATGATATGCTCACACGTAATCCCCTTCTTCACATCCACCCCGCTTAAATTTACAATTTTTCTGACTTTCAGGCTTCAGTTAGTGCAAGCGAGCACTTTTCCAGGAGACTCATCCGGAGTGAGACTCATACAGAGTGGGAGATTGAAACTTGGTAATTTGGTGCAGTGAGGTAAATCAGCAAAGGAAAGTGGAAAATCTAATTCTGCTGTTTTTCAGTTAAAAGTGCAGTGTGGAGCTTAGTGTCTGATTGGTTGAAGCTGCCCCCACCCTAATTGCTGAGAGGCAGTTATCTGGCAATCACCTGAGGCCTGTTTAGGGGCACATTGTATTCTTCTCTTTGAAGTTAAGGTATTTTTTGAGTCATCAGTTAGCTGAGGTCTGTATAAAAGACAGACAGACAGCGCACAAAGTAAGCAAGCACTTTTCCAGGAGACTCATCCGGAGTGAGACTCATACAGAGTGGGAGATTGAAACTTGGTAATTTGGTGCAGTGAGGTAATTCGGTGCAGAGTGTGAGGAGGTGCTCTTTAACCCTGGTAAGTGACTGGTAAGTAGTCTCTCTTTTTCTTTTCATTGTCTAATTTATTTATTTTTATTTTGAAATTGTAGTTGTTTAAGTTTACCAAGGGTTTAAGACATGGCAGGAGATCCCAGACCCGTGTCATGCTCCTCGTGTGCGATGTGGGAGCTCAGGGACACGTCCACTGTCCCTGGCTCCTTCACGTGCAAGAAGTGTGTTCAGTTGCAGCTCTTGTTAGACCGCTTGACGGCTCTGGAGCTGCGGATGGACTCACTTTGGAGCATCCGTGATGCTGAGGAGGTCGTGGATAGCACGTTTAGCGAGTTGGTCACACCGCAGGTGAAGGTTACTGAGGGAGATAGAAAATGGGTGACCAAAAGAAAGAGCAAGAGTAGGAAGGCAGTGCAGGTGTCCCCTGCGGTCATCTCCCTGCAAAACAGATATACCGCTTTGGATACTGTTGAGGGAGATGGCTCACCAGGGGAAGGCAGCAGCAGCCAGGTTCATGGCACCGTGGCTGGCTCTGCTGCACAGCAGGGCAGGAAGATAAATGGCAGGGCTATAGTGATAGGGGACTCGATCGTAAGGGGAATAGACAGGCGGTTCTGTGGACGCAATCGAGACTCCAGGATCGTATGTTGCCTCCCTGGTGCAAGGGTCAAGGATGTCTCGGAGCGGCTGCAGGACATTCTGGGGGGGGAGGGTGAACAGCCAGCTGTCGTGGTGCACATAGGCACCAACGATATAGGTAAAAAACGGGATGAGGTCCTACAAGCGGAATTCAGGGAGTTAGGAGTTAAACTAAAAAGTAGGACCTCAAAGGTAGTAATCTCAGGATTGCTACCAGTGCCACGAGCTAGTCAGAGTAGGAATGTCAGGATAGATAGGATGAATGCGTGGCTCGAGAGATGATGCAAGAGGGAGGGATTCAAATTCCTGGAGCATTGGGACCGGTTCTGGGGGAGGTGGGACCAGTACAAACCGGACGGTCTGCACTTGGGCAGGACTGGAACCGATGTCCTAGGGGGGGTGTTTTCTAGAGCTGTTGGGGAGGGTTTAAACTAATGTGGCAGGGGGATGGGAAACAATGCAGGAAGTTGGAAGGTAGTAAAACAGGGACAGAAACAAAAGGAAGTAAGGGGAAAAGTGCAAGGCAGAGAAGACATAGTCAGAAATCCATAAGGGCGACAGTACAAGGTACAGTGACTGAGGGGAGCACAGTGAATAGGCCCAGTAATAAGAAAAGGAATAAAACTGGAGATGTTAAGATTCAAAACAGAGGTAAAAAAACCAACATAAGTGTACTTTACCTGAATGCTCGTAGTATTCGGAATAAAGTAAATGAGTTGGTGGCACAAATCATCGTGAATGACTATGATTTAGTGGCCATTACTGAAACATGGTTAAAGGATGGTCACGACTGGGAGTTAAATATCCGAGGGTATCAAACTATTCGGAAGGACAGAGTGGATGGTAAGGGAGGTGGTGTTGCTCTGTTATTTAAGGATGACATCCGGGCAATAGTAAGGAATGACATCGGTGCTATGGAGGATAAGGTTGAATCCATTTGGGTGGAAATCAGGAATAGTAAGGCGAAAAAGTCACTGATAGGAGTAGTCTATCGGCCACCAAATAGTAACGAGATGGTGGGGCAGGCAATAAACAAAGAAATAACTGATGCATGTAGAAATGGTACAGTAGTTATCATGGGGGATTTTAATCTACATGTCGATTGGTTTAACCAGGTCGGTCAAGGCAACCGTGAGGAGGAGTTTATAGAATGTATCCGCGATAGTTTCCTAGAACAGTATGTAATGGAACCTACGAGGGAACAAGCGGTCCTAGATCTTGTCCTGTGTAATGAGACAGGATTGATTCATGATCTCATAGTTAGGGATCCTCTCGGAAGGAGCAATCACAATATGGTGGAATTTAAAATACAGATGGAGGGTGAGAAAGTAAAATCAAATACTAGTGCTTTGTGTTTAAACAAAGGAGATTACAAGGGGATGAGAGAAGAACTAGCTAAGGTAGACTGGGAGCTAAGACTTTATGGTGGAACAGTTGAGGAACAGTGGAGAATCTTCCAAGCGATTTTTCACAGTGCTCAGCAAAGGTTTATACCAACAAAAAGGAAGGACGGAAGAAAGAGGGAAAATCGACCGTGGATATCTAAGGAAATAAGGGAGAGTATCAAATTGAAGGAAAAAGCATATAAAGTGGCAAAGATTGTTGGGAGATTAGAGGACTGGGAAATCTTTAGGGGGCAACAGAAAGCTACTAAAAAAGCTATAAAGAAGAGTAAGATAGAGTATGAGAGTAAACTTGCTCAGAATATAAAAACAGACAGTCAAAGTTTTTACAAATATATAAGACAAAAAAGAGTGGCTAAGGTAAATATTGGTCCTTTAGAGGATGAGAAGGGAGTTTTAATAATGGGAAATGAGGAAATGGCTGAGGAACTGAACAGGTTTTTTGGGTCGGTCTTCACAGTGGAAGACACAAATAACATGCCAGCGACTGATAGAAATGAGGCTATGACAGGTGAGGACCTTGAGAGGATTGTTATCACTAAGGAGGGAGTGATGGGCAAGCTAATGGGGCTAAAGGTAGACAAGTCTCCTGGCCCTGATGGAATGCATCCCAGAGTGCTAAAAGAGATGGCTAGGGAAATTGCAGATACACTAGTGATAATTTACCGAAATTCACTAGACTCTGGGGTGGTCCCGGTGGATTGGAAATTAGCAAACGTGACGCCACTGTTTAAAAAAGGAGGTAGGCAGAAAGCAGGAAATTATAGGCCAGTGAGCTTAACTTCGGTAATAGGGAAGATGCTGGAATCTATCATCAAGGAAGAAATAGCGAGGCATCTGGATAGAAATTGTCCCATTGGGCAGACGCAGCATGGGTTCGTAAAAGGCAGGTCATGCCTAACTAATTTAGTGGAATTCTTTGAGGACATTACCAGTGCAGTAGATAACGGGGAGCCGATGGATGTGGTATATCTGGATTTCCAGAAAGCCTTTGACAAGGTGCCACACAAAAGGTTGCTGCATAAGATAAAGATGCATGGCATTAAGGGTAAAGTAGTAGCATGGATAGAGGATTGGTTAATTAATAGAAAGCAAAGAGTTGGGATAAATGGGTGTTTCTCTGGTTGGCAATCAGTAGCTAGTGGTGTCCCTCAGGGATCCGTGTTGGGCCCACAATTGTTCACAATTTACATAGATGATTTGGAGTTGGGGACCAAGGGCAATGTGTCCACGTTTGCAGATGACACTAAGATGAGTAGTAAAGCGAAAAGTGCAGAGGATACTGGAAGTCTGCAGAGGGATTTGGATAGGTTAAGTGAATGGGCTCGGGTCTGGCAGATGGAATACAATGTTGACAAATGTGAGGTTATCCATTTTGGTAGGAATAACAGCAAACGGGATTATTATTTAAACAATAAAATATTAAAGCATGCCGCTGTTCAGAGAGACTTGGGTGTGCTAGTGCATGAGTCACAGAAGGTTGGTTTACAAGTGCAACAGGTGATTAAGAAGGCAAATGGAATTTTGTCCTTCATTGCTAGAGGGATGGAGTTTAAGACTAGGGAGGTTATGTTGCAATTGTATAAGGTGTTAGTGCGGCCACACCTGGAGTATTGTGTTCAGTTTTGGTCTCCTTACTTGAGAAAGGACGTACTGGTGCTGGAGGGTGTGCAGAGGAGATTCACTAGGTTAATCCCAGAGCTGAAGGGATTGGATTATGAGGAGAGGTTGAGTAGACTGGGACTGTACTCGTTGGAATTTAGAAGGATGAAGGGGGATCTTATAGAAACGTTTAAAATTATGAAGGGAATAGATAGGATAGATGCGGGCAGGTTGTTTCCACTGGCGGGTGACAGCAGAACTAGGGGACATAGCCTCAAAATAAGGGGAAGTAGATTTAGGACTGAGTTTAGGAGGAACTTCTTCACCCAAAGGGTTGTGAATCTATGGAATTCCTTGCCCAGTGAAGCAGTTGAGGCTCCTTCATTATATGTTTTTAAGGTAAAGATAGATAGTTTTTTGAAGAATAAAGGGATTAAGGGTTATGGTGTTCGGGCCGGAAAGTGGAGCTGAGTCCACAAAAGATCAGCCATGATCTAATTGAATGGCGGAGCAGGCTCGAGGGGCCAGATGGCCTACTCCTGCTCCTAGTTATTATTATTATTATGTTCTATCCAAGCTTGTTGCCAGGACCAGATGTGTGCATGCCATGTAGATGCCATATTGGAACAAAAAGAGCACCAAAAGCATCAAACTACTCATGCTCCATAACTGAATTTTGCACATAAGTATCAGTTAATCTAAATTCAATATACATTGGACATTACTTTCCTGATTATGTATTTTATAGGATTCTAGTATTTTGTTTGCATTTTTTATGGCTTCATCAACATGTAACTATTTATGCATCTCAGGTCTATTTGTTCTTCTACCCCAGCAATTCACAATATAATTTCTATAAACCAATGATATACCCAGGTGTTGCTTCCGCGGCAGCTTCAAATATGCACTGGTAGGTCTGCATTGTTTGGGGAGTGAACGTAACAACCGCAAACTTATCGTCAAAGCTCGGGATGCTCATCCGGGTGGGGATCACATCAAAAATATCACCAATACGAGCAGCAGCCTACAAAAGAAAAACAAAACAATAGTAACAAAAAGTAACATCTGAATATTAGATGAGCAAAATAATGCAGGTGAATCTGAAATAAAAACAGAAAATGCTGGAAATACTCAGCAGGTCAGGCATCTTCTGTACAGAGAGGCAGAGTTAAGGGGCCATATTTTTGTGACCCAGAAAGGTCTGGAATGAGTGCAGGAATCAGCAAAATTGATTTCCTTTCAAAAAGCCCCTCCCACATAAATATCCCATAAACGGGAAAAGGTAGAAATTGTGACTCCGCACACAGCAATCTGGACCTCTGAGGTAAATTATAACATATCACACTTTGAGAACCTTGGTGGATACCTGTTGAGGCGTTGGGGACATTCTGTCAGTTTAGTGAAAAATGTTTGGCAACTTCAAATGTCTTTGTTATTTGCTGTTGTAAAGGTTAAATATATTTACTGCAGTGATTGACCACAATGTTCTGTCCTGTAAAAGTAAGTTGACCATTACATTGACTAGCATTGAGATGCACTAGTGTACTTTAACTAGTGAAAAAAGTGCTTTGTACAACCAAACCTACAGAAAACAGTGCTTGTGCTGTGATCTGAAGTTATTTAAATATTTACAGCATTTTACCTTAGAACAAAATAGCCAAAAAGCATCGGAGACATATGAGGGGGCATTGATGGTGAGTAGGAACATAGAAACCTAGGAGTAGGACTAGGCTATTCAGCCCATTGAGCCTGCTCTGACATTCAATACAATTATAGCTGATCATTCACTTCAATACCTTTTTCTTGGTATTTAGAAATCTTTCAGTATCTGCTTTAAAATATTCAATGACTGAGCTTCCATAGCTCTTGTGGGCAGAACATTCTTAAGGTTCACAACCCTTGTGTAAAAGAAAATCCTAACTGGCCCCAAGATTTGGAGACACAGACTTGGGGAGGCTCGGAGAGGCGGTCGATGCCAGGAGGGTTCTCCTGTTCCCCTGAGTATCTCGGAAGATGAGCCACAGGGTAGCCAGTGCCGCCTGGAATGAAGTGGCAGCGGCCACCAGCTCGGGCAGCGTGACAAAGAGGACAGGCCTCCAGTGCTGCAAGAAGGTCAACGACCTACACTGGGTTGCATGTGTGAGTTGGCACCCCCCCCCCCACCTCTCCCACTGTAATCTTCCCACGTGAATCACCCCCCCCAACCCTTCCTTCACCCCCTAACCCTTACTTCACCCCCTAACCCTTACTTCACCCCCAACCTTTACTTCACCTCCAACCCTTCCTTCACCCCAAACTCTTACTTTCCCCCCAATACTTCCTTCCGCCCACCCTTCTTCACGCGTACCCTTCCTTTACCTCCCAATCCTTCCTACATCCCCAATCCTTCGATAACCACCCCAATCCTTCCTTCCACCCAATCCTTCCAACCCCACAACTCTTCCTCCCATCGAATCCTTCTGTCACCCCCCCAATCCTTCCTTCACTCCCCAACCCTTTTTTGCCCCCCCAACAATTCCTTCACTCACTCCCCTCCCAATGGTGAACCACATATGTGGCTAACAATGCCCCCTTTATGTCCCTGAAGGAGAGTTTGGGAGAGGGCATAGACTGGCGGACATTATAAGTCCTCACCACTTTTAGGGAATGGGCCCTGGAGGCTATGGGGTGGGTGGGAACAGAGCAGCCACCAATGCGGAGGTTGACGCATGCCGCAGAGGTGAGGATCCACTGGGCCCTACCTGGATGACCTGTCATACGTGAGTTGTTAATGCCATTCAGACTGACCCATCCCTCCCACGGACTACGTGTTAATTCTCCCGCAGGCCTCCAGCAGACAGTGCCAGCCCATCCGGCCTCCCATGAGACAACCTCAGAGGGGAGCTCCAAGAATGCCATCATAGATGCTTCACTGCTGTCATTCACACCCTCCACCAGTGCAGAGACACACACCCTAATGGGCAACGTTAGTGGTCAGGCTTCTGGGCAACCCCTGATGAGCACAACACAGTTGCAGATGTGCATCAGGTGGAGACAGAGGTGAGACAGCAGTTGGAGGCCTGCTGGATCCCATAACCCAGCTGGGTCCATCAGATGCTGAACCTCTGGAACAGGTTTACCCAGAGCTGATGCAAAACTTCGGGTGTGGCAGTGATATTCAGAGGGAGATGACAGCAACATTCCAGCAAGTCCATAGCCAATTGGAAGAGTGGCAAAGGCTACGGGCGCAGGAGATAGTGCCGGCGGTGTCATGGCACCGAGGCCAACACTGTGAACGCAGTGGAGAGCCTGGTGTACAATGTCGGCAGCATGAGTGGAGGTGTATAAGGCATGGCACAGTCGGTGATGAACATGGCTGAGGGCTACTGTAGACTGACCGACTCGCGGGATGTGACCAAGTGGCAGGCAGACCTTGATGGGGCACTGTCGGACATATCCCAGTCTCAGATGGGAATGGCCAAGGCACTGCAGAGTTTGTCCCAGTCACAGGTGGAGCATTGCGAGGCACTGTAGAGTATGGCTCAGTCACTGAGGAGTAGCGCCGAGGGTGTCGACACCATGGTGCAAACTTTGGGGAGCCGCCAGGGCTGGTACGGCCAGATGACACGGGGCAGCTGGGGCTCAATCCAGCTGCCCCTCTGTTCTGAGGTGATCCCCAGGGCCCTGTGGGCAACCTGGAGGAGGGGGCGCTGGGTGACAACCCAGACCCATCCTATGGGCTGGTGACAGTGGCTACCAGCTCCCTCAGGTTTCACACCTCTGACAACAGAACAGGGTGGCATGGCTGTGCATGTGTTGCCATTAAGTGTGCTGGGGTTCTCCGGCTCCAGAACCCCCAGAGGAAACCCACCGGGGGCATCGAAGGCCACAGGATATCATAAGCAGCTGGCTGCCTACCCTCTGATGTGCATCCTGGAGGTACACCTAGATGCAGCGGTAGAGCAAGGAAGGCCAAGCACATTATGGATAGCCGAGAGGACTCTGGGGTACATGGAGGTAAGCAGGGGAGTGTGCGTTGGTGGAGAGGGGGTAAGGGGTTGGGGGTGGGAGGTAGTGGCCAGAGTGGGGCAGCACCATCGGGAGAGTGGAGCAATGGTGTACACTTGTTCTGAGATGATGGAGAAAGTGAGGTCTCATGGTGTCCAGGGTGTACTAGCTAGATGGATAAAGAACTGGCTGGGCAACAGGAGACAGAGAGTAGTAGGGGAAGGGAGTTTCTCAAAATGGAGACCTGTGACCAGTGGTGTTCCACAGGGATCCGTGCTGGGACCACTGTTGTTTGTGATACACATAAATGATCTGGAGGGCGGGTGTTATCTCTTTCCTTTTTGTTGCTTGCATTTTTTTTCTTGTGTTTTAGTAGTTGATTTTGTAGTTGGGTGGGTGTTGTTCTTGAGTTGTTACCATGGTTGTTTTGTTAATATTGTTTTGTTGTTTATATTTTGTGAAAACCTTAATAAAAATTATTTAAAAAAAATAATAAATGGTCTGGAGGAAGGTATAGGTGGTCTGATTAGCAAGTTTGCAGATGACACTAAGATTGGTGGAGTAGCAGATAGTGAAGGGGACTGTCAGAGAATACAGCAGAATATAGGTAGATTGGAGAATTGTGCGGAGAAATGGCAGATGGAGTTCAATCCGGGCAAATGCGAGATAATGCATTTTGGAAGATCCAATTCAAGAGCGAACTATACGGTAAATGAAAAATCCCTGGGGAAAATTGATGTACAGAGAGATCTGGGTGTTCAGGTCCATTGTACCGTTAAGGTGGCTGTGCAGGTCGATAGAGTGGCCAAAAAGGCATAAGGCATGCTTTCCTTCATCGGAAGGGGTATTGAGTACAAGAGTTGGCAGGTCATGTTACAGTTGTATAAGACTTTGGTTCGGCCTCATTTGGAATACTGCGTACAGTTCTGGTTGCCACATTATCAAAAGGATGTGGATGCTTTGGAGAAGGTGCAGAAGAGGTTCACCAGGATGTTGCCTGGTATGGAGGGTGCTAGCTATGAAAAGAGTTTGAGTAGATTAGGATTAATTTCATTAAAAAGACAGAGGGTGAGGGGGCACCTCATTGAGGTCTACAAAATCATGAGAGGTACAGACAGAGTGGATAGCAAGAAACTTTTTCTCAGAGTGGGGAACTCAATTACTAGGGGTCACGAGTTCAAGGTGAGAGGGGAAAAGTTTAAGGGAGATATGCAGAGAATGTTCTTTACGCAGATGGTGGTGGGTGCCAGGAACGCATTGCCGGCGGAGATGGTCAAGGCGGGCACGATAGCGTCATTTAAGATGTATCTAGACAGATACATGAATGGCCAGGGAGCAGAGGGATACAGATCCTTAGAAAATAGGCGACAGTTTTAGATAGAGGATCTGCATAGGTGCAGGTTTGGAGGGCCGAAGGGCCTGTTCCTGTGCTGTATTTTTCTTTGTTCTTTGTTCTTTGAGCCACCTCCCATAACCCAGCCTACAACTCCTTCCCCATCGCTTCCTCCCACTTCCGTTTAACTTCTCCTATCGGGGCTCCCTCCCAATCCATTACTTCCATATAAATCTCCAACACCCTACTCTTGCCAACTCCTGATTTTGACACCACATTGTCCTGCTGCCCCGGGGTCAGGTTCACGTTTTTCAAAAGGAATACTAACCAGAACCAGCCACTTGCTGGGGAGGCTGCTGGGTCACGGGAGGTCGCTGGATATGGGGTTGTTCCTGTTAATTGTTTGGAAATAGGGCTTAAGTGGTGATAATTGGTTTCTCGCCACGCTATGGCTGGATCCCGATTTCATCTATGGGAGCGGGCCGGTTGCATCGCAAACGGTTTGGCGCCAGCGCAGTTCTTGTTTCTGGCCTCTCCCACTATTCACCGGCCTCGTCAGGCTCTCGCCTGAGCGCAATGAGGCCACTGAATCGCGGCCAATGTAAAGTTCTTTTATATGATGGTCATATTCCAAAAGGTTCTTTTCCAAGTTTATTAATTAGCCCTTTCTCATTACATAAAATAGCCTGTTCTCTAGTCGGTTCCTCAATTTACTGCTCTAGAAATCCATCCCCACACACTCCAGAAACTCACCATCCACAGTATGGTTCACTTGTCTACTTCAAATTGAAGTTGGCCATGAAAACTGTTATTAGCCATGCTACATCCTTCTCTAATCTCCTGATTAATACCATGCCCTACACTACCACTACTGTTTGGTGACCTTTAAACAACTCCAATGTTTGCAGACCCTTGACTTTTCATAGCTCCACCTAAAGTTTCCACACTTTATTTTTCTGATCTGAGATCCACCTTTGCTAATGTACTGATCCCATTCCTCATTACCAGCACATAACCACCTCCTCTTCCTTTTTAACTGTCTTTCCAAAATGTTGAATAACCTTGAATATTGAGTTTCTGGTCTTGGTCACTCTGTAGCCATATTTCTGGAATGGCAATTAGCTTATCCCCATTTACCTCTATTTGTGCCTTTAAATCATCGACCATGTTGGGAATGCTGTCCACATTCAGCGAGAGGGCCCTTATGTTGGTCTATTTTACATTATGCCACATTCTAAGCCTAGACATTGCTCATTTTTGTTTCACCAGCTTTCTAATTGCATTTGCAATTTTCTAATTCCCAACTAGCGTTACTTCCTCCCAATTTGAGTTAACCCTCGAGTTCCCATTCCCCTGACAAGCTAGTTTAAACTCTCCCGTGTGCACAAGCAAACCTCCGTGTGAGGCTATTAGTCCCGGTCTTGTTAAATTGTATCCTGCCCATCGTGTACTGGGCCCATCTGCCCCAGAACCGATCCCAATGCCTCAAGAATCTGATGCCCTCCATCCTACACCAATTCTGCAAACGTATATTCGATCATTCAATCATAGATTTCATAGAATTTACAGTGCAGACGGAGGCCATTCAGCCTATTGAGTCTGCACTGGCTCTTGGAAAGAGCAACCGACCCAAGCCCACACCTCCACCCTATACCCATAACCCAGTAACCCCAATATTGGACACAAAGGGCAATTTACATTGGCCAATCCACCTAACCTTTGGACTGTGGGTATAACCAGAGCACCCGGAGGAAACCGACGCACACATGGGGAGAACATGCAGACTCCGCGCACACAGTGATCCAAACCGGGAATCGAACCTGGGACCCTGGAGCTGTGAAGCAACTGTGCTAAGCACTAGGCTACCTTGCTACCCTAATGCTCCTATTCATATGCTCAACTGCATGTGGCACTGGAAGTAATACTGCTTTTGATGTCCTGATTTCTAATTTCCTTCCTAACTCTCTAAAACCTTCTTTCAGTTCTTTTTCTATCTATCCCTCTTCCTATCTGGCACCTCTGAATGTTCATTCTCCTCCAGAGGAATGTCCTGCAACTGCTCCTTGACAGCTTTTACCCTGGCACCAGAAACACCCGCATTATCCCGAACATCGAATTCCCTGTCATTGTTGCTCTTCCATTCACTCTCCCCTCCTATTCAACTGAGCCATTTGCAGTGCTATGGTGTTGTTCTGTAGCTACATTCCCCTGATGAACCATCCCCTTCACCAGTATTCAAAATAGAAAACCAATCAGCAAGTTTGACTCAGCGGTCTCCTTCATCAGCTGCCTGGTTCTCTTTGACTGGCTAGTGGTCACACATTCCCTTTCTGCCTGCACACTCCTAAACTGCAGTGTGGCCACCTCCCTAAACATGCTATCCATGCAGTTCTCTGTCACATGGACGCACCACAGTGACTCCGACCATCGCTTGAGTTCTGAAACGTGCCTGGAGTTCAAACTTCTGCAGCTGGTGACACTTCTTGCAGATATGTTTGTCTAGGACACTTGCTGCGTCTAGGAGTTCCCAAATGTTCTAGGATGTACATATCACACATGTGAAGGGGGTAAATAGTGCAGCATGATAGCACAGTGGGTAGCACTGTTGCTTCACAGCTCCAGGGTTCCAGGTTTGATTCTCGGCTTGGGTCACTGTCTGTGTGGAGTCTGCACACTCTCCCCGTGTCTGCGTGGGTTTCCTCCAGATGCTCCGGTTTCCTCCCGCAAGTCCTGAAAGACGTGCTGTTAGATAATTTGGACATTCTGAATTCTCCCTCTGTGTACCCAAACAGGCGCCAGAATGTGGCGACTAGGGGCTTTTCACAGTAACTTCACTGCAGTGTTAATGTAAGTATACTTGTGACAATAAAGATTATAAATTCCAGGGGTGCGATTCAGCCGATAACAGTAAAAGTTTGGTTTTGGGTATATTTGGCAGGGAGTTTTGTGATGGCTGTGTTGGCGAGATTACGGCCCATATTCAAATGCACTTAGTGCCAAAAATGAGCTCCCACAGCACAGAGTCTCGCTGTATGCGGACGACCTGTTTTTGTACATTTCATATCCAATGGAGGGGATGTAAGTAATTATGGGAATTTTGGGGAATTCGGCCGGTTTTCGCGGTATAAGCTTAAAATGGGGAAGAGCGAGATGATTGTGGTCAGGCGAGGGGTCAGAAGAGGAAACTGGAGAACTGCCATTCAGAGTGGTAGGGGACAGTTTCAGATACCGAGGTATCCAAGTGTCGAGGGACTGGGACAGGCTACATAAATTGAACTTGGCCCGGTTGGTGGATCAGACAAAGGAGGATTTCCGGAGATGGAATGTGCTCCCGTTGTCTCTGGTGGGCAGAGTTCAAACGGTAAAAATGACCATTCTCCCGAGGTTCCTATTCATTTTCCAGTGTCTCCCCATCTTCATCCCGTGGTCCCGCGGATCAATAAAGTTATTGTGGGCTTTGTGTGGGGGGGCAAGTCCCCGCGAGTGAAGAGGGCAATGCTTGAGCGGAGTCTGCGTGGGTGGGTTGGCACTGCCGAATTTCAGCAATTATTACTGGGCGGCTAATATAGCCATGGTTAGGAGGTTGCTGGTGGCGGGGCGGAGGGGGGGGGGGGTGTTGGAGTTGGCATGGGTGCATATGGAGGCGCCGTCTTGTAAGGGCCGGCGCGGTACTCCACCAGTCCAGTGGTGGTGGCGGATCTGAGAGTCTGGGGGCAGTGGAGGAGACATGTGAGAGCAGAGGGGGCATCGGTCTGGTCCCCAATCTGCAATAATCACTGGTTTGCCCCGGGGAGGGTGGACGGGGGGGTATCGAATTTGGTGGAGAGTGGGGATTGAGAGGATGGGGGACTTGTTTATAGAAGGGAGCTTCCCGAGTATGAGGGCGCTGAAGGAGAAGTTTACTCTGGTGGGGGGAAATTAATTTCGATATCTGCAGGTGCGGGACTTTCTGTGGAGACAGGTACCAACCTTCCCACTCTTACTACTAAGGGGGATTCAGGATAGTGTGGCTTCTAGAGGATGGATAGGAGAGGGGAGCATTTCGGACATATATAAGGAGCTTCTGGGATCGGAGTAGATGCAGACTGAGGAGCTGAAGCAAAAGTGGGAGGAGGTGCTGGGGGGAGAGATAGAGGAGGGCGTCTGGGCGGACGCGCTGAGTAGGTTCAACGTGACCACAACATGTGCCAGGGTCAGCCTCATTCAATTTAAGGTCGTTCACCGGGCTCACATGACGGTGGCCCGGATGAGCAGATTATTTGGGGTGAAGGACAGGTGTGCAAAATGTGCGGGGGGTCCAGCGAACCATGTCCACATGTTCTGGGCATGTGCAAAGCTGAGGGGATTTTGGCAGGGGTTTGCCGACGTAATGTCCAAGGTATTAAATACGAGGGTGGCAATGAGTCCAGAATTGGCGATTTTTGGGGTGTCGCAGGATCCGGAAATCCAGGAGGACAAAGAGGCCGATGTTCTGGCCTTTGCTTCCCTGGTAGCCCGGAGGTGGATATTATTAGCATGGAGGGACTTGAAGCCCCTGAAATCGGAGACCTGGCTATCGGACATGGCTAGCTTCCTCTGCCTAGAGAAAATTAAGTTCGCCATGAGAAGGTCATTGTTAGGGTTCGCCTGGGGGTGGCAACCATTCATCGGCTGCTTCGCAGAGAATTAATCGTCAGTAGAAGGGGGGGGGGTAGAGAGGGGGTTAGGCTTAGCATAGATTAGGGGGTTAAGTAATGGTGGGACCTGTGGGAGAGGGAGGCGGTATTTGTACTATGTTAATATTTTTTTAATGTACATTGTTTATCTTGTTGCTGTTACAATGCCAAAGAAATACCTCAATAAGAAGTTTATTTTATTGTTTATTTTTTAAAAATGAGCTCCCACAAGATTCTCGACATTACTGGCTCCCCTGCCATCTGATTCTCCCAACTCGCATCTCAGCTGATCACCACCATCAAGGGGGAGCTGCTTTTAAACACTCCCTTATCACACAATCGCAGTTAACACGCACACGTATGGCAACGTGCATATCTGCTCCTCGCTTTGGGGATCCCAACCTCACACGGCTTCTCAACGTTGTGGATGAGAGGCAGGGCACCCTGTTCCTCCAGGGGGGTCGGAGGGCCAGCAGCAGGGTGAGCAATGCCGCTTGGGAGGCAGTGGCAACAGCTATCAGTGTGGGCATCATGCGAAGGAGGACTGCCATCCAATGTAGCAAGAAGATCAAGGGCAGCAAGGTAGCACAGTGGTTAGCACAGTTGCTTCACAGCTCCAGAGTCCCAGGTTCGATTCCCGGCTTGGGTCGCTGTCTGTGCGGAGTCTGCACGTTCTCCCTGTGTCTGCGTGGGTTTCCTCCGGCTGCTCCGGTTTTCTCCCACTGTCCAAAGATGTGCAGGTTAGGTGGATTGGCCATGATAAATTACCCTTAGTGTTAAAAAAAGGTTAGCTGGGGTTAATGGGTTATGGGGATAGGGTGGAGGTGAGGGCTTAAGTAGGATGCTCTTGTACTGGCTTCGGCAGCACATATACTAAAATTGGAACGATACAGAGAAGATTAGCATGGCCCCTGCGCAAGGGTGACACGCAAATTCGTGAAGCGTTCCATATTTTTAAAAAAAAGTAGGGTGCTCTTTCCAAAAGCTGGTGCAGATTCGATGGGCCAAATGGCCTCCTTCTGCACTGTAAATTCTATGAAGAGTAAGTTACTATCTCTACCCTGCCATTAGTTCTGCCTGCCACCCCTCAAATGCCCAAACCTGACCCCCCACCCCTACTGCAACAATCCACTAGCTGGCACCACACACCCTCCCCACATCCAATCTTCAAGCTTGTGCCTCAGAACACCCTGGCACACACCACAACCTCTTCATGTCCAGGTGCAGTGTCTACACATGCCACCCCCTATAGAATCCCCCTGAGCCATCAGGTGTGTGGCTGATAATGCCCTCTTTTTGTCCCCGCCGGAGAAGATAGCCCATAATGAATGGGAAAAGGCCAAGACGGGGGGGGGGGGGGGGGGGGGGGGGGGGGGGGGGAGAGAGAGGAATCCCAGAGATTTGAGTCCTAATCCCCTCTGAGGAATGGACCCTGAAAACCACGGGGTTGCCCGAGGAGAGAAAGTCATCGACAGCGAGGCTGGTGTCGGTGAGGTGAGGATCTGGACCAAATGGACGGCAGCGGTTCAAGCAATCAGCTCAGCACCTTAAGGGTAGATAGGGGTGGACAATAAATGCTGGCCAAGGCAAGAATGTCCACATCCCACAAACAAGTAATTGAAAAAAAAGGCTGGAATGCAGAGAACTTTGTGGACAACGACAATGTGCACAACACCAACGCTGATTAGATGATCAAGGTCCGTTTGGCAGCATGTTCCACATTCCACTCTCTTGGTTGGTTGGAGGGTAGCAAATGTTGCCCTTGTTTAAGAAGGGCTGTCGGGATAAGCCAGGGAACGACAGACCGGTTAGCCTTACTTCTGTAGTGGGTAAGTTTTAAGAAGGTATTCTGAGGGACAGGCTCTACAGCACTTAGACAGCAAGGGCTAAGCAGGGAAAGTCAACATGGCTTTGTAAGGGAAAGGTCATGTCTCACCAACTTGATTGAGTTTTTTGAAGGGGTAACCAAGAAGATAGATGAGGGCAGTGCTGTCGACATTATCTACATGGACTTTAGCAATGCCGTTGACAAGGTACCGCATGGTAGGTTGTTGCAAAAGGTTACATCTCACGGAATCCAGGGTTAGGTAGCCAATTGGATACAAAATTAGCTTGGCGACCGAAGCCAAGGTTATTTTTCAAATCTAATGCCTGTGACCAGCAGTGTGCCTCAGGGATTGGACCACAATCATTTGCTTTCTTTATTAATGATTTGGATGAGAATGTAGGAGGCATGGTTAATAAGTTAATAAGATGACACCAAGATCGGTGGCATAGTGGATAGTGAAGAAGGTTATATAAGATTGCAACAGGATCTTGACCAATTGTGCCAGTGGGCCAATGGATGGCAGATGGAGTTTAATTCTGATAAATGTGAGGTGATGCATTTTGGTAGATCAAATCAGGGCAGGACCTACTCAGTTAATGGTATGGAGTTGGGGAGAGTTACAGAACAAAGAGATCTAGGGTACAGTTCATAGCTCCTTGAAGTTGGAGTCGCAGGTGGACAGGGTGGTGAAGAAGGCATTCAGCATGCTAGGTTTTATTGGTTAGAATATTGAATACAGGAGTTGGGACGTCTTGTTGAAGTTGTACAAGACATTAGTAAGACCACACATGGAATACTGTGTTCAGTTCTGGTCACCCTATTATAGGGTGGATATTGTCAAACTAGAAAGAGTACAGAAGTGATTTACAAGGATGCTGCCAGGACTTGATGGTGTGAGCTATGAGGAGAGGTTGGATAGGCTTGGACATTTCTCCCTGGAGCGTAGGAGGCGCAGGGGTGAACTTATAAAGGTCTAAAAAATAATGAAGGGCATAGATAAGGCAGATAGTCAACATCTTTTATCAAAGATAGCGTGGTCTAGGACGAGAGGGCATTGGTTTAAGGTGAGAGGGGAGAGATACAAAAGAAACCAGAGGGGGAATTTCTTCACACAGAGAGTGGTGAACATCTGGAATGAGCTGCCAGAGGCAGTGGTAGAGGCGGGTACAATTTTTCCTTTAAAAAAGTTACACAGTTACATGGGCAGGGTGGGTATAGAGGGATATGGGCCAAATGCTGGAAAGTTGGACTAGCTTAGTGATAGAAACTGGGCAGCATGGCCAAGCTGGGCCAAAGAGCCTGTTTCCATGCTATAAACATCTATGACTCTTTCTAGGTGAAGAAGAGTGAAACTGATATTAACAATCCTGTGTAAACTAGAAAGCTATGGTGTGCTGATTTTGTTCATTTATGTTGACTGCAACCTGCCCTTACCTTGTTAGAAACTGGTTTTACAGACACCTGTACATCAACAGATACTTTGCCAGCATTGGTGATCTTGAAGCGGGCTTCAACCTGTTCCCCCACGTGCGCGTTATGGAAAAGAAATCTCTTCTCATCTTCCACATAGACTCCGATGCATCCGATGCTCTGCAGGCACTGGTGAAGATTAATGTTCTGGCAAATATGATGCTCCTCAAAGATAGAAGCAATGTCATCCACGACAATACCTAGGCAAGCAAAAGAAACCAATTAGTCTATAGCAAAGGAAGGGCAGGTTTAACATGGAATAATGCACAATCAACTGATTACTAAATAATATAATCTAAAGGAATTTAGAAAACATTTCAGGGGCTGGATTCTCCCCTACCCGGCGTGACGGAGGGTCCCGGCGTAGGGAAGTGGCGCCAACCACTCAGGGGCCGGGCCTCCCCAAAGGTGGGGAATTCTCCCCACCTTTGGGGCCAGCCCCGTGCCGGAGCGGTTGGCACCAGAAGGCTGGCGCAAAAAACCGGCGCCTCCGGCAGCGGGGCTGGCCGAATGGCTTTCGCCGGTCGGCGCATGCGCCGGCAGTGACGTCAGCGGCCAGCTGCTGCTGATGTTACCACCAGCGCTTGCGCGATGTGGGTTTCTCTTCCGCTTCCGCCATGGCGGAGGCCGTGGCGGCCGCGGAAGGAGAAAGAGTACACCCAGGGCACTGGCCCGGAGTCTGAGCGGGGGGCCCCGATCACGGGCCAGGCCACCGTGGGGGCACCCCCCGGGGTTCAATCCCCCCCCCCCCAAGGACCCCGGGGCCCGCTCGCGCCATTGATCCCGCCGTTCCAGAGGTGGTTCAAACCTCGGCGGCGGGAGAGGCCTCCCAGCGGCGGGACTTCGGCCCATCCGGGCCGGAGAATCACCGCAGGGGCCTCGCCGATCGGAGTGGCGAGATTCCCGCCACCGCCACTTCCCGGTGGCCCCTGCTGGGGGTCGGAGAATTTCGCCCCAGAAGTATGAAAGTCAAACCGATTCCTTGCACAACAAACCTTGGTGCATCCATTTGCAACTTAGAAAACCTAAAATTATATCCTTCTCCAAGGCAATTGGGTTAAATTTCCTCAGGGTTTTCCCCATTCTGCCATTGTAGTTCCAGCAGAAAAGCTCTTTACCTGTACAAACAATGCTTCTTCCAGATCTCTGCTGAAGCTACAGTATTAGAACAAGAGAAACCCTAATGAAATTAAACCTCTCATGTTTGTGTGAACTAATACGATAGAAATAGAACTTTTTTTGAAATTTTAGAGTACCCAATTTATTTTTTCCCATTCAGGGGAAATTTGGCGTGGCCAATCCACCTACCCTGCACATCTTTGGGTTGTGTGGGCGAAACGGATGCAAACACGGGGAGAATGTGCAAACGCCACACGGACAGTAACCCAGAGTTGGGATCGAACCTGGGACCTTGGCGCCATGAGACTGCAGTGCTGTCCACTGCGCCATCGTGCTGTCCCCGAAATAGTTCTTTTTTCCACTTGCCAACCAACCAGCACTCTCTTCCCAGGCAGTATAAATTGTAGCTCCCTTAACAGATGGTATTCTTACATGTATGTCCTGATGAGTACAAGCCAAAAAGCTTTGACAGTGCGCCTCTTTTTTCAGCAATTCTCAAGTTCTGTCCAAATAAATTACTTTTGTCATTGAGACAAAGGTACAGCAAAGACCAAATTTGGATATCACCAGCCGCGTTTGGCTCACAGGTAAGTTAAGAACAGGTAGGGTGGCGCGGTGGAGCAATGGTTAGAACTGCTGCCTCATGGTGCTGAGGATGCTGGGTTCGATCCCGGCCCCGGGTCACTGTCTGTGTGGAGTTTACACATTCTCCCCGTGTCTGCGTGGATCTGACCCCTACAACCCAAAGATGTGCACAATAGATGGAGTGACCACTCTAACTTGCCCCAAGTTCCTCCCCAATGCACTCCATTCCATCCGGTCGCTTCTATGTACGGACACTAACCAAACACCTCATGAGCGTATGTTTGTCTTCCCCAGGAAGTCCACCTCCGGGGTCTCGCTTCCATCCTGGCTGACAGTCCTGGGGCCCGTCCTTATCCGCAAGCACGCGAGAAGCCATAAACTGATCCCCTTGTTGAGAAGGTCCTGCTGCTCCATATGAACCCCCAGTATGCCTACGTGACACATCAGGATGGGCGGCAGGACACGGTCTCCTTTCTGGATTTGGCTCCTGCAGGTTCCCCAGCGACCATCACCACCACCCTCCCCCCCCAACCCTACACCGTCTCCCTCCCCACCTCTGCTCACCTCCCTCATGAACTGACTTCTGCAGGCTCACTGAGGACAAGCACCACCACCTCCCCCCATACACCACCCTCCCTTCGCCGACTCAACATCTGGGTGGAGAAGATGAAAACTCGCTCCCGGACGTGCAGGTCTCAACGCAGGTACCAACACCACAGCCGGGACTGAGGCGGTCACAGCGGAAGGTCAAGGCCCCCGACAGACTTGACCTTTAAGAACACTTCACCCCGCCGGACTTTTTTTAAACAGGAGGTGAATGTGGTAAACCATGTTATTGTGTTTATTGTATTATATTCGCTGTGCTGTATTGTACATGTCTGGGCTTGTCCAGGCTGGCTCCGCCTGTGGCTCCTCCCGTCGGGGCTTCTGTATAAAAGTGGCAGGTCTCGGCCTCCAGACCCAGTTCAGGTCCAGAGGCTGGAGGCTTGCTGTTTAGTGTATAAAAGCCTCAGATACGTTTATCACTCGTCGTCTATTATTGATGGTGTATCAAGGACAAGGGGCGGAATTTTCCGATGACGCGCAGGAGCGACCGCGCCGTCGAGAACTCCGTCGAGAACGGCCCCGATCGCGACCTATTCTGGCCCCCGGAATGGGCTAGCATTGGGGCCGCGCGGAAAACGGGGGGCATGGCGTAAAATGCGCGGCGTCAGTGTGCGACGTCTGAATGATGCAGCGCTGCGTCTTAAAAGGCGCGATCCGCGCAAAGAAAGACCCGCAGCAGAGGAGGGAGGAAGATGGCAGAGCCACGGAGGGCCGAGCCGAGGTTCAACGACGCCAACCTTGAGACCCTCCTAGATGAGGTGGAGCAGCGCAGGGGCATCCTCTGCCCAAGACGAGGGCATCAGCACCCTTCCAGCGCCCTGCGACGGGCATAGCGTGAGGTGGGCACAGCTGTCAGTGCTGTGGGGCAGACCCCTCGGTCCGGGGAGCAATGCCGCAAGAAGCTCCACGACCTCACCAGGGCTGCCAGGGTCAATGCCACGAGGGTGCCCCCTGGTCACAACCATCACCCCCCCCTGAGCACGAGGGGGAGGGGGGGGGGGGGGCGAGAGTGAGTGGAGGGTGGTGAACAACATTGTCACAGACCCACATGAGCGCTGCGACCCACTGGAGAGATGACATGATGTGGCTCCAACTTTCCCCCCACCCAGCATTAATGTAGTTTATATCTGAACGCCCTGATGATACCCGCCTAATTGTGATGCTCTATCCTTGCCCCCCACCCAACAGGAAAAGACTGCGCACAACAGCCGGGAGCGAAACAGAACCGGAAGGGGTTCACCCGTTATGCACCCCCTGACAGTGTTTGAGCAGAGGGCACTGGACCTTGCTGGGGGATCCGCCACCCGTGAGCGGGACGTACAGAGGACGGACAGTGAAAACTTTCATGGCTGTGCGTTGCCCGAAGGTCGGGCCGCGAGACAGGACACGACGGGGTCTGTGGACCCAGACGCACAGAGGACGGCGATGCAGTCATCGGACTCAGGAACTGATGAACTGCAAATGGACCGCGTGCGCCCTGCGCCGGGCCATGACAGGGATCAGGACACAGGACTTACTGACGGACGAGGACCTCGAGCTTGCGGCACTGCTGTCTCCCACACCATCCACCATCCCAGAGACACTCACCTCGGTTGGGCAATTAAGTGATGAGGTTCCTGGGTCATGGTCTGGTGTGCACCACACAGCTGAGCCGGTACAGCAGGTGGAGTTCGGAGCAGCCGAGGGGCTGGACGGTCGGAGGGCAGCCCAAGCCCAGCATGCAGCTGCCGCCCAGACGGTTCCCAGGTTCCTGGATTTACTCGACCCACCCGGACATCCAATGCATTTTGAAACCCAGGGACACAATGACGAGATGAGGGCCGTCTTCCAGCAGCTGCAGACGCAGTTAGAGGAATCAATCCGTGTCCGGGAGCAGGGAGTGGTGCCACTCATCGCAGCCACCCAGGCCGACACTGCACGGGTGGCGTCCGCGGTTGAGGCAATGGGTGAAACGGTTTTGGCCATGGGTCAGGTTCCTCAAGGTGCTGGGCTTCATGTGCACACGTTATCCATGGCCCTGGAGAGAGCTGCCCTCTCACAGGCAGCTATGCGCCAGAGCCAAAATGACATTGCCGGCGCGCTACGGGCCATGGCCGAGTCTCACCGGGTCATGGCACAGTCCCAGCAGGCCATGGCACAGTCCCAGCAGTCCGTCGCGGAGAGCATCGACCACCTGACGCACATGCTGGATGGCGTCGCGCACTCACAGGTTGAGGTCGCACAGTCCCTGGCGGGAATGTCTCAATCCCTGGACTCCGTCTCAGCGAACGTTTGGACCCTGGTCGATAGGGTTGCAGGCCTCCAGGACTGGCAGTGCCAGGTGTCGGTGGGGCGACGGGCCACCTCCCCGCTCGCAACTCCGTCCCACAGTGAGGCCCAGGGGCCACTGGGCTCCCCGAGGGAGGAGGAGGTTCTGGGGGCCGTCCCATTAACTCCATCACGGGACGTCCCTGAACGCTCGGCCTCCCCCGTCCCGTCCCTGGCGCATCCGGTGGGCAGCGGGCAGAGCAGGGTGGCACCACATCATCCGACACGCCCGCCGAGCAGCCTGGCCCATCAAGGCCGGGTCGCCCCAGGAAACGAGTGCCGACGGGGACCCATGTCGCGGGGCGAGATTCTCAGCAGTCTGCCTCCACTCCCGCTGTACCATCTGGGGATTCACTTAGACGTAGTGGTAGGGCCCGTAGGGCAATGAAGAGGGACACATAGTAAGTTGGCAAGAGTGCAGGGCACAGTTTAGTTGTAGGGGCTAGGGCATCTGTACATAATATTCACCATTAAACTCACTGTTGCACCTAACTTGTAAGACTGCGATTTTTTCATTGCCACGGGGATCCTGATGGTGACTGAGTGTTACTGGGGTTGACGAGCGGGTGAAACTTCGGTGCCGGGTGTGCAGTCCTTTCGCGCCCCCCCCCTCCCACAGTCGGACACCGTAGTCCTCGGCACTTCGACGCCAGCTACCCCACACAGGCACGTGATGAAGTGTCCCTGACGAACGCAGCGACCACCGAGATGGATGGTTCAGCTATTGCCATGAGTCAGACTTTGTCTAACGATTCTGAGCTCACAGCTCATCGCAGGTCGGGCTGTCATCATTCAGCATGGCACTGACTACACCCGCTGACACAGCCATCAATGTAGTACTATGCCGTTGTGCCGCAGTGGTAAGGTGATGTCGAATTGGAGCAGTGTACGCGGAGAGGGAGTACGGGGGTTGGGGGGGTTTGGGGGTTGTGTGATGTCCGTGTGCATGACTGGCGATGCAGGTGGTAGTGTTCAGCGATCCCCCTCCACGCGATGCATGAATCTTGCAGCCACCAACGCGTCGCGTGCCCGCTGTCCTCGATGGCGCCGTCATGCAGCCTCCTGGACATTACCAGCACCCGGGTCATGTCTGTGTCCTGCGCCCCACACCCGACCCTGCTGCACGCCATCATCCTCCATCTCCTCCTCCACCTCCTCCTCCTCCACCTCCTCTTCGTTAGCGTTAGCATCGCTGCCATTGGCTTCTCTCTCTGACTCCTCCACCAGGGCATCTCCCCTCTGCATAGCAATGTTGTGCAGCGCACAGCAGACCACAACAATGCGACCGACCCTGTCGGGCCGGTACTGCAGGGCCCATCCGGAGCGGTCCAGGCTTCTGAATCTCACCTTCAGCAGTCGGAAGCAGCGCTCCACCACACCCCTGGTTGCTGCATGGGCCTCGTTGTGTTGAGTCTCCGCGTTGGTCTGAGGCCTCCGTATCGGCGTCATCAGCCAAGACTTCAATGGATAACCCCTGTCACCCAGCAACCAGCCCCTCAGCCGGGAGGGGCATCCCTCAAATATTGCGGGGATGAACGACTGCGCAAGAATGTAGGCATCATGCACATTCCCTGGGAACCTTGCCCACACGTGCATGATCCTATTGTGGGGGTCGCAGGCCACCTGGATGTTCATTGAGTATGTGCCCTTCCTGTTAGGGAGGGGGAGAGGGAGTGAGTGGAGGTGGGGGAGAGGGAGTGAGTGGAGGTGGGGGAGAGGGAGTGAGTGGACGTGGGAGGGGAGAGGGAGTGAGTGGAGGTGGGGGGGGGGGGAGTGAGTGGAGGTGGGAGGGGGGAGAGGGAGTGAGTGGAGTGGGTCATGGCGCAGGCGCATGAGATCATGAACACCATCGATCACTCCCTGGACCATCAGTATCCCGGCCACCTTGGCAAATCCACGGGCTCGTGCATCCTGATGTGCTCGGTCCTCGGGAAATGTAATGTAACGGTCCGCAATGGCGAACAGGGCTGCAGTCACGTCCCGGATGCACCTGTGGACCGATGCCTATGATATCCCGGATAGGTCCCCGCTCGGAGCCTGGAAAGAACCAGTAGCGTAGAAGTTTTGGGCCACCGTCACCTTGACGGATACCGATATAGCGTGTCCTCCTCCCGTTCCACGTGGGGCGAGGTGCTCCACGAGGTGGCAGATATGTGCGACCGTCTCCCCTGCATGTGATGTCCGGTCAGGCCTCGAAAGACATCCGGTCACGGTTCACCCTAGGTTTCGATTGCCGCCTGTGGCGCCCTGGCTCCACCATCCGTGTCTCCTCCTCCTCCTCCCCTTCATGCAGTTCGACATCAGTGCCCACATCCTGTGCCTTCCTCAGCGTTTGGGGGTCAATGTTCCCCTCGGCATCCCCACTGAACATAGCGGCCATGAGCGCCTGCGGCCTGTACGGCGATGACGGGCCTCTCCGCGGCCATCCCCTCTGCTGCTGCAGCTGCCCCTGCATCCACTGTGGCCTGTCGCTGTCGACGGTGCTGGATTGCCAACTGCAGTGCAGCGGCCCCAACCACTGCGGTGAACATCGCTGTCTGGTTGGCATACATGGTCACCTACAGAAGGATGGTGGGGGGCAGAGAAACAACATGTTAGACGGAGGTTATTCGACACCTCGGCAGTCGGCTGCCACGGGATACTTGTGTGTCCCGGTGGCCTGGTCGCGCTGCTGACACGCGGCCAGCCTAACCCCTGGTCACTATCTGCGTCCAACGGTCAGTTAACAACGTCCTCCTCACCGGTGCATCAGTGGGCTGTGCCCATCAGCCACACGACAATCTGCGGACCTGTCATCGTCACCGTCCTGCCATGGCAGGGCAGCTGACATGTTGCATCCGTGGGTGGATGACCCATTCCACTCACTCCCTCTCCCCCCTCCCACCTCCACTCACTCCCCCACCGCCCCACTCCACTCACTCCCTCTCCCCCCTCCCACCTCCACTCACTCCCCCCACCCCCCCACCTCCACTCACTCCCTCTCCCCCCCCCCCCCCCACTTCCACTCACTCCCTCTCCCCCTCCCAACTCCACTCACTCCCCCCTGTGGTGAATGTCACTCAGTAATTCATACTGTATTTACTGTTGTACTATTGTAAGCGCAGTAGCGTTATCCGACCACTAGGGGGAGTAGCTCTGGGAATGCTCAGGAGTTTGTACAGGGCTCCACCTTGGCTCCGCCCATGACTCCTCCCCCTAGACTGCTGCATAAATAACCGTAAGAAGTCTTACAACACCAGGTTAAAGTCCAACAGGTTTGTTTCAAACACGAGCTTTCGGAGCACGGCTCCTTCTTCAGGTGAATGGAAAGGCTTTCCATTCACCTGAAGAAGGAGCCGTGCTCCGAAAGCTCGTGTTTGAAACAAACCTGTTGGACTTTAACCTGGTGTTGTAAGACTTCTTACTGTGCTCACCCCAGTCCAACGCCGGCATCTCCACATCATGGCATAAATAACCGTGTCCAGAGCCAGCCTGGGTTCATCGAGAGTTCAACGGGTAACAGGCTGGCTCTGAAGTAAGTAGATTAAAACCACTGTTCATATCTGAAAGCACGTGTCTCGTGAATTGATGGTTCCATCACACCCAACTTCCACTCACACCCTCTCCCCCCACCTCCACTCACTCCCTCTCCCCCCACATCCACTCACTCCCTCTCCCCCCACCTCCACTCACTCCCTCTTCCCCCCACCTCCACTCACTCCCTCTCCCCCCACCTCCACTCACTCCCTCTCCCCCCTACCTCCACTCACTCCCCCCTCCCCCCCACCCTACCAACTCCCCCCCCCCCCCTTGGCCACAGCGTTCTTGGGGAAGCCTTCCCCAGTCTGCGGAGACTCCGGGACGGTCCGCTCACCTCCTCACTGCTCAGCGTCAGCCAGCACGACTGGCTCACGACTATAAAAAGCAGGTGTGGACAGCGACGGCGTGAACTGGGGTCACGCTGTTGGAACTTCGGCCCATCCGTGCTGGAGAATAGCGGGGGTACCGGAGTATCGCCATTTTGGGTGCCTCGGGCGATTCTCCAGATTGTGCCGCGTGCAACACGCGGGACCGATTTCGCCGGTTGGGAGAATCGCGGGAGCGCGTCGGACCGGCGTCGCGTGAAAAACTGGCGCGGCCCGCTATACTCCCAACCGGCGCGGCCTCGGAGAATCGCGCCCAAGTTATTTGCTGAGTGCAAACTCCTCTAATCCCAGCCACAAACCAGCATCCACTACCGGTGTTGAATCATTGAAAGTGCATCTCACTGATATTATGCACATATCGAGGGATTCTGAACAACTTGGCTGATTTCCACGCTTAATGCAAATGTCTGGTTGCATTGTGAGGCTTCAAGGCTAACAAAGACATAAATACCTATAAAGCCGACAAAGAGACTGGAACAGCCATTCTTAACAAGTGTGGCTATATCTATAAAATGCGCAACATTTTTAATGACTGGTCCAAATTTGTATCCATTGTACCTGTTGGGTATCCCAGCTCAAAAGCAAGTTACAAAAGTGCTTGTTGAACTTTTGCTTGAGTAATAAGCCGCTGGTTGGTGTATATCATCGGAATTGGAGTATAGTGTTCAATTCTGGTCATTGCACTACCAGAAGGATGTGGAGGCTTTAGAGAGGGTGCAGAAGAGATTTCCCAGGATGTTGCCTGGTATGGAGGGCATTATCTATGAGGAGAGGTTGAATAAACCTGGTTTGTTCTCACTGGAACGAACGAGGTTGAGGGGCGACCTGATTGAGGTCTACAAAATTATGAGGGGCATAGACAGAGTGAATAGTCAGAGGCTTTTTCCCAGGGTAGAGGGGTCAATTACTAGGGGGCACAGGTTTAAGGTGCGAGGGGCAAGGTTTAGAGGAGATATACGCAACAAATTTTTACACAGAGGGTAGTGGGTGCCTGGAACTCGCTGCTGGAGGAGGTGGTGGAAGCAGGGACGATAGTGACGTTTAAGGGGCATCTTGACAAATACATGAATAGGATGGGAATAGAGCGATATGGACCCAGAAGTGTGGAAGATTTTAGTTTAGATGTGCAGCATGGTCAGCGCAGGCTTGGAGGGCCGAATGGCCTGTACCTGTGCTGTACTTTTCTTTGTTCTTTGAATTATCCTCAGTGTTCACTCCAGTCGCGTATAAATGGGCTGCTCAAGCCACACACAAGTCGTATCTTACCTATGACTGGTTTTGCACAAGACAAACTGGCAAACTGGTCATATGGTGGGTAAGTTGTCATAACCAATTCCAAGAAAGTTTTCTAAATACATGTTGAAGGAATCCTCCAACTTTGCGAAGACTATGCAGAACTTACATATCATTACAATGCCCTTTCCATGGCCTTGTTCAACATCAAAGCCACTAACATTTGCATCAGACACATTGTCATTGTCTGAATCTATTGATTGAACTAAAGAACTCAGCAACCCATGCAGTGGAGTTCACATTTAATGACACCATGTATGCCCAAATGGATGGTGTTGCCATGGGATCCCCTCAAGGCTCAGCTCTCACAAACATCGTTGTCAGTTTCCATGCGAAACATGTCATCAATTAAATCACTCCTAACCTACCCAGAACCTCCTACCCCTTGCATATTTCTGATACATTGATGATGAGTGGAATATTCCAGCTGTTCCCACCAGCGGGATCTTCTGGTCCTTTCGACAGCAAACCCCTTGAAAGCGGCAAGACTGGAAGATCCCACCACTGACCAAGAGTGGGCTGCTTCCGCCATCCCAAGACACGGTGTAGGGGGAGGGAATTTCTGCCAGTGATGTTTACTGGGTGCGATTCTCCGCAAATGCGGCGAGTCGTAAAGGCTGCTGTGAAACTAGCCGTGTTTCACGGCAGCCTCCGTGCCCCCTCCCGGGACCCGATTCTCCCTCCCGGGTGGGGCCCCGTGAACCACGGCATCGCGGCCTTAGCGACCGTCGCTAAGTCCGCACGCGAAGTGTCACGCCAGCTGACGCGCACGATGACGTGCCAATTGGGGCCCTGGATGCCCAGAATGGGCATGTTGCGGCCGTTTTTACGACGGCAGCAAGCAGGTGTGTTTGCTGCCGTAAAAACGGCCGTAAAGGCCTGGGAACTTGGCCCATCGGCCTGGAGAGAATCGCTGTTCGCCGTAAAAAACGGCGAGCAGCGATTCGTGTTGTGGGGCGGCCGTAGGGGGGGGGGGGATAGCGGGAGGGTGGGAAAAATGTCGGGGACGCCCTCCCGCTATTCTCCGACCCGTCGTGGGCAGTGGAGAATCGCGCCCACTATATTTGAACGTACAGCTGCATATAAGAATTTACTAACAGAGGTTAATGAAATCCATTCTGTGTTCAAATTCACCTTTGAAATTGAGCAGTGAAATGAGCTTCCTCTCCTTGATGTGCTTCGTGAGAAATCTGTGAGTGGGTTATCTACCAGTGTCCACTGCAAGCCTACCTATGCTGCACATACTTAGGACTGGTCTGATCAGAAACTTCATAAATCGGGCCCAAGCTCACCATGGAAGGTTAATAAGGTGTCTCAAAGTCATCCTGTAGGATAAGAGCTACCCTGATTAGATCACTGCTCATGTATGTTGCTTAAACTCATGAATGGGCCTCAGGCTGCAACATTTGGTCTTGAGCAGAACCCAGTCTACCTCAAGTTAACATGAAAAGGCAAGATGTCTCAGAAACCTGAGAAACAGGTGAAGTTTTCATTGCCCCTTTCATTTTTTAACAATAAATTTAGAGTACCCAATTCATTTTTTCCAATGAAGGGGCAATTTAGCGTGTTCAATCCACCTACTTTTCACATCTTTGGGTTGTGGGAGCGAAATCCACGCAAACACAGGGGGCATGTGCAAACTCCACACGGACAGTGACCCAGAGCCAGGATCGAACCTGGGACCTCGGCGCCGTGAGACTGCAGTGCTACCACTGCACCACCGTGCTGCCCAGCTGACCCTTTCATGCTGTTACAATACAGTCACAGCACAAGTGATACTCACCACTAACAAAATGCGGCTGTCAAGTCAAAAATAAATTCTGGCCTATCGCACAAATGTGATATGTGAGTTTCAATGCCAGTGTGATGCCAGGTATGTAGGCCATTCGTCCTAACGACTGGCAAATCAGATCAAACAGCATGTCCCTTCTGCTGTTCACAACAGGCAAAGTACCTAACCAGACCCTGCTTGCAAAACTCAAAGCATAATGTTCAACATTAGACGATATTCCACGATTGGGCAACATTTGTTGCTATCCTAATTGTGCTAAGAATTAGACTGACAACCAATTTAAGATTATCAATTGGCCTCTCAGTGTGGCTGACATACATTTGAAATAAGATACATATGTTCACACGGAGGGCCCTGTGGAACCATTCCTTGGTTCATTTCCAATGGCAATGCCTTGACCAATCAGAGTTGACCTGCCTAGTTTAAATTTAAACAAAAGCTCGGCAGTTAAATGTTCCCTGGTGTATTTGTCTCTACTAATTAGAGTCCACTTGCCAACCAATCAGCACTTTCTTCTCATGCAATATCAATTGTTGTTCCCTTTATAATTGGCATTCTTAAGAATCAGTACTGATGAGTGTAAGATGAAAAGCTTTGACAACATGTCTCTTTTCAGCAGTACTCAAAAATGAGAGTCCAATCCTGGTATATATTAAAAATACAGATCAGGAAATGGCATACTCCAAATAAATGATTTTCTGGAAATTTTAAGCTCATTAGAAAACATTGAGCTTATGAAAATGTTACATAAAAAGAGATATTGAGAAAAAAACTGAGAGACAAACAGACAAATAGGGAACATGATAAAGTGAGAGAGACCCGCAGGCATGGTAGCAGTAAAGGAGCAGTTAAAGATATATTAGAATTAATAAAAGTAGATGAAAGAAGAACTTCCAAGGTCAGAAGTATTCAAAGTAGAAATGTCACCCAACCCGGATGGGATGCAGCCTTCATTACTGTGAGAGGTCGGGTGGAAAGTGCAAAGGCTCTGGCCACATTAATCAAATTCTCATTGGATATTTGGATGGTCCAGAGAAATGTAAATGTTTAACGCCATTTTAAAATGATAAACCAAGAAACTATAGGTCAGACAGCCAAATGTCAGTGCTGGGAAAAATGATGAGGCAATAATCTAGGGGAAAATAAGCTGATATTCGGAAAGGTATGGGCTAATAAATGAAAGTCAGCATGGATTTATTAACAAGTAAATCATGTGTGACAAAATTGATAACAGTTCTTCCATAAAGTAACCAAGAGTATTGATGAGAGTAGCGCAGTTTATATTGTGTAGATGGACAAAAGGGTTTATCACGAAGAACCATTTAATAATGTTGTGAGCAAAAGTAAAGTCCATGAGATGAAAGGGACAGAGGCAGAGTGGATATGAAAGTGCTGAAGGGACAGAAACCAGAGTAGTGGTGAATGATTATTTTCCAGACTGGATGGAGACATATAGTGGAACTTTCCAGGACTGTAAATAGGACCATTGCTCTTGATGATATAAACATATTTATAAATATACATATATAATATTAATAATTTGAACTTTGGCATACAAGGCAATAAAGTATGTTGATTAGGCAAAACTTGAAAATGTTGTAAGCAATGACTGGTGAAATGGACTAACACAGTCAGATAACATTTAAGATCGAGAAATGCAAAGTGATATTGAAACTTTGGTGGGAAGAATGAAGAGAATCAATAAAAATGAAATGGTTCAATTTAAAGGGACCCGAGGTGTGAACACACAAATACTTAAAGGTGGCCCGACAACAGATAAGGCTATTAAAAACACATGTGTGATCCACTGGGCGAGATACCCCCCCCCCCACCCGCTCACCCCTCATTATGCGTTTTGTGGTAGCGGAAGCGGCCTGCCATTGGTCAGTGGCTGGATCTTCCGGTTCATTCTGTTGATGGGAACCTCAGTTTTAGTAAGAAAAGCATTAAGTACAAAAGCAAACAATTTGTGCTCGCCCTTCATAACTGGTTAGGCCTCAATTGGAGTATTGTAAGGATGGCAAGGTGGCACAGTGGTTAGCACTGCTGCCTCACAGCGCTAAGGTCCTAGGTTCGATCTCGGCCCCTGGTCACTGTGCGTGTGGAGTTTGCACATTCTCCCCATGTTTGCATGCGTCTCACCCCCACAACCCAAAAGATGTGCAGGCTAGGTGGATTGGCCACGTTAAATTGCCTCTTAATTAGAAAAAGAAATAATTGACTACTCTAAATTGACTTTAAAAAACTGGAGTATTGTGTGCAATTAAGGGCAGCACACATTAGGAAGAGATCAAGGACTAGAAGGTGCAGAAAAAATGTACTTGAATGATACCAGGGATAGGGGACTTCAGTTAAGTTGAGAGAATGGAGAAGCTGGTCAAAATTAAAGGAAGATTTTATTCTCAAATGTTGTCTAATGTAGAACATAGAACATAGAACATAGAACAGTACAGCACAGAACAGGCCCTTCGGCCCTCGATGTTGTGCCGAGCAATGATCACCCTACTTAAACCCACGTAACCCGTATACCCGTAACCCAACAATCCCCCCATTAACCTTACACTACGGGCAATTTAGCATGGCCAATCCACCTAACCCGCACATCTTTGGACTGTGGGAGGAAACCGGAGCACCCGGAGGAAACCCACGCACACACGGGGAGGACGTGCAGACTCCACACAGACAGTGACCCAGCCAGGAATCGAACCTGGGACCCTGGTGCTGTGAAGCATTGATGCTAACCACCATACTACCGTGAGGCCCCAAAGAGTGTCCTGAGATGTTTTATTGTGTTAATGCTCCTTTTAAATACAAAAGACATCGCCGAGTTTTCAACCATCTTGAGAAATGTCAAGAGGCTTAAGCACCTTGGCCTCCTGAGGTTTCCACCATCAAAGGTGATAGACCAAAGAGAGGAAGGAAAACCCATTTGATTTATTCCACATGATATCAAGATATGGCTGAGTGCACTGGATACTGCCACGTACTCTGACAACTTTGTATCAGTAGCACTGAAGACTTGTGCTCCACATCTATCTGTGCATCTAGCCAAGCTGTTCCAGTACAGTTACAACACTGGCATCACTCTGACAATAGTCTTACCGAGGTATTGGTCCAATTATAGTCAAATCAGAGGAGTTTCAAAGGTGAAAGTGGCTGCTCTTTTTTTACAATTCCTTTCTATTTGATGTGAGTGTCAGTCGCAAGACCAGGAGTTGTTTCCCTTTCCTAATTGCTTTTGAGAAGGAGGTGTTGAGTCTATGGTCCATGTGATGTAAGTACACCCACAGTGCTGTTAGGAGGGGAGTTACAGCATTTATGATTCAGCATTAGTGCATTAACGGCGGTATGTTTCCAACTCAATAGGGTGTGTGGCTCTGAGGGGAACCTGAGGATGACGGCATTCCTAAACGTCTGCTGCTTTGACCTTCTATGTGGCAGAATTCATCAATTTGGGAGGTGTTAATGATTGAGTTTTGGTGAGTTGCTGTAGGAAATCTTCTGGATGATGTACATTGCTGCTATTGTGCGTCGCTGGTGGAAGGAGTGAATGCCCAAGGTGGGGAATAGGGTGCCAGTCAAGCAGGATGCTTCGTCCTCAATGCTTTTGAGCTTCTTGAGTGTTGGAGCTGCACTCATCCAGGAAAGTGGAGAGTATTCCATCACACTCCTGACTTATGCCTTGTAGGTGGTGGACAGGCTTTGGGGAGCCAGGAAGTAGGTTACTTGCCACAGAATTCCCAGTTTCTGAGTTTCACTTGTTGCACGGTATTTCTATGGCTAGTCTACTCCAGTTTCTGGTCAATGGTAACCCCACAGAATGCTGATAGTGGGGGATTCAGCATTGGAAATGCCATTCAATGTCATGGGGAGATGAATAAATTCTCTGTTGTTGGAGATGGTCATTGTCTGGCATGAATGTTAATTGCCACTTATCACCCTGAATGTTGTCTGGGTCTTTCCGCAAATGGGCATGGACTGTTTCAGTACCTGAGGAGTTGTGAACACTGTGTAATTACCAGTGAGCATCTTCATTTCTGATCTTATGATGGGAGGTGGGAGATTATAATCTTTTGTAGATTATAATGACATTACCATTCCTGAATCCCCGCCCCCAACATCATTGACTGAAACTTAACTGGACCTGATTCAGAAATATTCTGGCTACAAGATAAGGGCAGAGGTTGGGAATTTTCTGGCGGGTAGCTCATCTTCTGATTCCCCAAAAGCTTTCCACCATCTATAATGCAGAAATCAGGAGCATGGTGGAATACTCTCATTGTTTGGAGCAGTGCAGCTTCAAGAACATTCAAGAAGTCATCCAGGACAAAGCATCCCATTTGATCAGCACTGCATCCACCACCTTAAATATTCACACTCTCTATAAGCCACCTATGAAGTATTCTACGACAGCATCTCCCAAACATGCAACCTTTAATGCTAGAGGAACACGGGCAGCAGTTGAAGGACAACAGCCCCATTTGGACTGCAGTTATTCAGGAAGGCAACTCACTACCACCTGCTCAAGGGCAATTAGAGATGGGAAATAATTGCTAACCTCAGTGACACTCGCGTCACTTCAATCAATTAGAAAGAATGACAGTTGCTCATAAACTATAAACTGAGTTTTGATCTCTCTGAACGTACTTGGTGCACAGCATTCGATGACGAGCCCATATGGAACACCAGTTGCATTGTCGAGTGGGTCCCGGTCAGTTATGTCGATGCACAGGAGCTCTTCATGTTTCCCTAGCTGATCTGCAGTACAGTCCACTGTAATAGACTGCTGGGCTCCAGGCAACACAACTCCATATCCAGGGACAACAGTAAACATTCCAACGGTCACACGGGCCTGCATGAAAGGTAAAAGCAGAAACTTTAAGTTACTGAGAACTAGAGCATTTAACTGACTCAGCGCACTATTTTAAGGGAAATTGCTGGCTGTAATAGCTTGTCCAAGTCCAATCTTCTAACAATAACTCCCTTCATTAAAATAACAAAAAGGGCTGCAATGCGGCATACTGGGTTAGAATTGCAGCTTTTAAACTCCCGCCGTGTATCTCCTGTTGAGTGAGCCTCTGCCCACTGAATAGGGGAATTCATATTCCATAAAGCCCGCGGAAAGATCTATTGAGTATCCCCGTGTCCTTCATGGTCATCATACATTCCCCCCCCCCCCCCTCCCCCCGCCAAGTCTGTTTTCCCCTCAGTACTCTCGCAGCAAGGAGGTTTCGTAATTGGCCTGAGATGTCCATCGGATTGGTGATCTCCACTTCCAGAGGGAGCGCCAAAGAGTTACCGATACAGATTCCTCCTTGGTATCTGCTCCCAATGGAACACCTGATTCCTCTGCTTCCATCTCGGAACCTGAGTCCTCATCATCAGGGGAGATGGACACAGGATTCTCAATGGCCGGTAGCCCTGCACTGGCGGCAATGGTGGTGAGAGTTGTACGGAGGTGGACACCCAGTCAAAAGGAAAAAGGAAGCATACAATAGGTCTGGACATCTAAAAACTGACAAAGCCCTTGAGGAGTACAGTGAAAGTTGGAAGGAACTTAAACTTGGAATTAGGAGGGCGAAAAACAGTCATAAAATGTCTTCAGCAAACATGGTCAGAGAATTCCAAGGCTTTTTATGCATATATTAGGAGCAAGAGGGTAGCAAGAGAAAGAGTCGGCTCACTCAAGTAGTGGGGGAAGTTATGCGTGAAACCACAGGCAGTGGGCGAAATCTTTAATGAGTACTTTGTATTGGTATTCACCAGGGAGAAGGACATGACGGATGTTCAGGCCAAGGACAGGTGTGTGAACTCTCTTGAGAACGTAAATATATAAAAGGAGGAAGTGTTGAGCATCCTAAATTGCATTAAGGTGAACAAGTCACCAGCGTCAAATGGGATCTATTGCTGTGGGAGGCAAGAAGAGATATAGCTGGGACTTTAACAGATATCTTCTCATCCTCTTTGACCACATAGAACATAGAACATTACAGCGCAGTACAGACCCTTCAGCCCTCGATGTTGCACCGTCCTGTGAAACCCCTCTAAAGTCCCTCTGCACTATTCCCTTATCATCCATATGCCTATCCAATGACCATTTGAATGCGTTTAATGTTGGCGAGTCCATTACTGTTGCAGGCAGGGCATTCCACGCCCTTACTACTCTTTGAGTAAAGAACCTACCTCTGACATCTGTCCTATATCTATCTCCCCTCAATTTAAAGCTATGTCCCCTCGTGCTGGACGTCACCATCCGAGGAAAAAGGCTCTCACTGTCCACCCGATCTAATCCTCTGATCATCTTGTATGCCTCAATTAAGTCACCTTCTTCTCTCTAACGAAAACAGCCTCAAGTCCTTCAGCCTTTCCTCATAAGATCTTCCCTTCAGACCAGGCAACATCCTTGTAAATCTCCTCTGTACCCTTTCCAATGATTCCACATCCTTCCTATAATGCGGCGACCAGAACTGCACGCATTACTCCAAATGCAGCCGCACCAGAGTTTTGTACAACTGCAACATGACCTCATGGCTCCGAAACTCAATTCATATATATATATATATATATAATTTACAGTGCAGAAGGAGGCCATTCGGCCCATCGAGTCTGCACCGGCTCTTGGAAAGAGCACCCTACCAAAGCCAACACCTCCACCCTATCCCCATAACCCAGTAACCCCACCCAACACTAAGGCCAATTTTGGACACTAATGCCAATTTAGCATGGCCAATCCACCTAACCTGCACATCTTTGGACTGTGGGAGGAAACCGGAGCACCCGGAGGAAACCCACGCACACACGGGGAGGATGTGCAGACTCCGCACAGTGACCCAAGCCGGAATCGAACCTGGGACCCTGGAGCTGTGAAGCAATTGTGCTATCCACAATGCTACCGTGCTGCCCACAAACTTTCAGGGATCTATGGACATGGACACCGAGATCTCTCGTCCACACTACCAAGAATCTTACCTTTAGCCCAGTACTCTGTCTTGCTGTTATTCCTTCCGAAATGAATCACCTCACACTTTTCTGCATTAAACTCCATTTGCCACCTGTCAGCCCAGCTCTGCAGCTTATCTATGTCCCTCTGTAACTTGTAACATCCTTCTGCACTGTCCACAACTCCACTGACTTTAGTGTCATCTGCAAATTTACTCACCCATCCTTCTACGCCCTCCTCCAGGTCATTTATAAAAATGACAAACAGCAGCGGCCCCAAAACGAATCCTTGTGGTACACCACTAGTAACTGGACACCAGTCAGAACATTTCCCATCAACCATCACCCTTTGTCTTCTATCAACTAGCCAATTTCTGATCCAAATTGCTAAATCACCCTGAATCCCATGTCTCTGTATTTTCTGCAATAGCCTACCGTGGGGAACCTTATCAAACGCTTTACTGAAATCCATATAGACCACATCAACTGCTTTACCCTCATCCACCTGTTTGGTCACCTTCTCAAAGAACTAAAAGAGGTTTGTGAGGCACGACCTACCCTTCACAAAACCATGTTGACTATCTCTAATCAAATTATACCTTTCCAGATGATTGTACATCCTACCTCTTATAAACCTTTCCAAGACTTTTCCCACAACAGAAGTAAGGCTCACTGGTCTATAGTTACCGGGGTTATCTCTACTCCCCTTCTTGAACAAGGGGGCAACATTTGCTATCCTCCAGTCTTCTGGCACTGTTCCTGAAGACAAAGATGACTTAAAGATCAAAGCCAAAGGCTCAGCAATCTCCTCCCTAGCTTCCCAGAGAATCCTAGGATAAATCCCATCCGGCGCAGGGGACTTATCTATTTGCACACTTTCCAGAATCGCTAACACCTCCTCCTTATGAACCTCAAGCCCTTCTAGTCTAGTAGCCTGTATCTCAGTATTCTCCTCAACAACTTTGTCTTTTTTCTGTGTGAATACAGACGACAAATACTCATTTAGCACCTCTCCTATTTCCTCGGACTCCATGCACAACTTCCTACTACTGTCCTTGACTGGCCCTACACTTACCTTAGTCATTCTTTTATTCCTGACATATCTATAGAAAGCTTTAGGGTTATCCATGATCCTACCTGCCAAAGACTTCTCATGTCCTCACCTGGTTCTTCTTAGCTCTCTCTTTAGAGCCTTCCTAGCTAACTTGTAACTCTCAAGCGCCCTAACTGAACCATCACGTCTCATCTTTACATAAGCCTCCTTCTTCCTCTTGACAAGTGTTTCAACTGCTTTAGTAACCAATGGTTCCCTCACTCGACCACTTCCTCCCTGCCTAACAGGTACATACTTATCAAGGACACGCAGTAGCTGTTCCTTGAACATGCTCCACATTTCCATTGTGCCCATCCCCTGCAATTTTCCTCTCCAGCCGATGCATCCTGAGTCTTGCCTCATCGCATCATAATTGCCTTTCCCCCAGCTATAACTCTTGTCCTGTGGTGTATACCTATCCCTTTCTATTGCTAAAGTAAACGTAATCGAATTGTGGTCACTATCACCAAAGTGCTCACCTACCTCCAAATCTAACACCTGTCCTGGTTCATTACCCAGTACCAAATCCAATATGACCTCGCCTCTCGTTGGCCTATCTACATACTGCGTCAGGAAACCCTCCTGCACACATTGGACAAAAACGGACCCATCTAAAGTACTCGAACTATAGTGTTTCCAGTCAATATTTGGAAAGTTTAAGTCCCCCATAACAACTACCCTGTTACTTTCGCTCCTATCCAGAATCATCTTTGCAATCCTTTCCTCTACATCTCTGGATCTTTTTGGACGCCTATAGAAAAGCCCTAACAAGGTGACCTCTCCTTTCCTGTTTCTTAACTCAGCCCATACGACCTCAGTATTCGAGTCCTCACCAAATGTCCTCTCAGCCACCGTAATACTGTCCTTGACTAACAATGCCACCCCTCCCCCTCTCTTACCACCTTCCCTGAGCTTAGTGAAATATCTAAACCCCGGCACCTGAAACAACCATTCCTCGCCCTGCTCTATCCATGTCTCCGAAATGGCCACAACATTGAAGTCCCAGGTACTAACCCATGCCGCAGCTCACCCACCTTATTCCGGATGCTCCTGGCATTGAAGTAGATGCACTTTAAATCACCTTCCTTCCTGCCGGTACACTCCTGCAACTTTGAAACCTTACTCATGACCTCACTACTCTCAGCTTCTTGTGTACTGGAGCTACAATTCAGGTTCCCAATCCCCTGTTGAACTAGTTTCCAGTTTAAGTGAGGTTCCAGAGGACTGGTGAATAGCCAATGTTATTCCTTTGTTTAAGAAAGGAAGTAAAATATTTGCCGGTAAGCCTGACATCATGGTGTGGAAGCTTTTGGAAAAGATACTGAGGGAAAGGATAGAACATAGAACATAGATCATTATAGCGCAGTACAGGCCCTTCGGCCCACGATGTTGCGCCGTCCTGTGAAACCCCTCTAAAGTCCCTCTACACTATTCCCTTATCGTCCATATGCCTATCCAATGACCATTTGAATGCGTTTAGTGTTGGCGAGTCCACTACTGTTGCAGGCACGGCATTCCACGCCCCTACTACTCTCTGAGTAAAGAACCTACCTCTGACATCTGTCCTATATCTATCTCCCCTCAATTTAAAGCTATGTCCCCTCGTGCTGGACATCACCATCCGAGGAAAAAGGCTCTCACTGTCCACCCTATCTGATCCTCTGATCATCTTGTATGCCTCAATTAAGTCACCTCTTAACCTTCTTCTCTCTAACGAAAACAGCCTCAAGTCCTTCAGCCTTTCCTCATATGATCTTCCCTCCATACCAGGCAACATTCTTGTAAATCTCCTCTGTACCCTTTCCAATGCTTCCACATCCTTCCTATAATGTGGCGACCAGAACTGCACACAATACTCCAAATGCGGCCGCACCAGAGTTTTGTACAACTGCAACATGACCTCATGGCTCCGAAACTTAATTCCTCTACCAATAAAAGCTAACACACCGGGCGCCTTGTTAACAACCCTCTCAACTTTGGATACAAGGACATTTGGAGGAAAATGGATCAGTTAGTTAGTGACAGGCAGCATAGTTTTGTACAGGGAAGGTCATGCCTCACCAACTTGATTGAGTGGCATTGTAAATGAGAGGTGACAAAGAAAATAGATGAGGGTAGGGCTGTGGATGTAGTTTATATGGACTTTAGTAAGGTGTTTGAAAAGGTCCCACATGGCAGACTGATACAAACACTAAAATTACTAGATGAATATAGGACAGGTTTAGTTATAGAAGACAGAGAGTAACGGTGGAAGGGTACTTTTTCTGAATGGAGTTTTGTAGCTAGTGTGTTCCGCAGGTATCAATGCTGGGACCTCTGTTGTTTGTGGCATATATAACAGATCTGGAGGAAATGTGGGTAGTCTGATCAGTAAGTTTGCGGATGACACGGAGATTGGCGATGTTGCTAATGGTGCCGAGGATTGTCAGAGGATACAACAGGATATCGATAAACTGGAGGGCAGCACGGTAGCATAGTGGTTAGCACTATGGCTTCACAGCTCCAGAGTCCCAGGTTCCATTCCCTGCTGGGTCACTGTCTGTGCGGAGCCTGCACGTTCTCCAAGTGTATGTGTGGGTTTCATCTGGGTGCTCCGTTTCCTCACACAGTCCAAAGATGTGCAGGTTAGGTGGATTGGCCATGCTAAATTGCCCATAGTATCCAAAAAAGTTAGGCGAGGTTATTGGGTTGGGGTCAGGGTGGACGTGAGGGCTTGTGGGTCGGTGCAGACTCAATGGGCTGAGTGGCCTCCTTTTACACTGTTTGTTCTATGTTCTATGAGACCTGGGCACAGAAATGGGAGATGGAGTTTAATCCGGACAAATTCGAGGTGATGCATTTTGGAGGACCAAATCTTGGTATGAATTATACTGAAAATGGCAGAACCCTTAGGAACATTAACATACAGAGGGATCTGTGCGTGCAGGTCCATAGTTCCCTCAAAGTGGCAACAGAGGTGGTCAAGGTGATTAAGAAGGCAAATGGCATGCTTGAATTCATCAGCAAGGGCATTGATTACAAGAGTTGGAAAATCACGTTACAGCTGTATGAAAGCTTGGTTAGGCTGCTTTTGGAGTATTGTGTTCAGTTCCGGTCACCACATTATCAGAAGGATGTGGAAGCTTTGGAGAGACTGCAAGGAAGGTTCACCAGGATGTTGCCTGGTCTCGAGGGTGTTGGCTATGAGGAGAGGTTGAATAAACTAGGATTGTTTTCACTGGAAAGCCAGAGGCTGAGGGGAGGCCTGATAGAGATCTACAAAACTATGAGAGGCATAAACAGAATGGATAGTCAGAGTTTTTTTCGAAGGGTGGAAGTGTCAATTACTAGGGGGCACAGGTTCAAGGTGAGAGGGGGGAAGTTTAAGGGAGATGTGCGGGATACATTTGTCACAAATGTGAGGTTATCCATTTTGGTAGGAATAACAGCAAAAGGGATTATTATTTAAATGATAAAATATTAAAGCATGCTGCTGTGCAGAGAGGCCTGGGTGTGCTAGTGCATGAGTCACAAAAAGCTGGTTTACAGGTGATTAAGAAGGCAAATGGAATGTTGTCCTTCATTGCTAGAGGGATGGAGTTTAAGACTAGGGAGGTTATGCTGCAATTGTATAAAGTGTTAGTGAGGCCACACCTGGAGTATTGTGTTCAGTTTTGGTCTCCTTACCTGAGAAAGGACGTACTGGCGCTGGAGGGTGTGCAGAAGAGATTCGCTAGGTTAATCCCAGAGCTGAAGGGGTTGGATTACGAGGAGAGGTTGAGTAGGCTTGGACTGTACTCGTTGGAATTTAGAAGGGTGAGGGGGGATCTTATAGAAACATGTAAAATTATAAAGGGAATAGATAGGATAGATTCGAGCAGGTTGCTCCCACTGGCGGGTGAAAGCATAGCCTCAAAATAAGGGGAAGTAGATTGAGGACTGAGTTTAGGAGGAACTTCTTCACCCAAAGGGTTGTGAATCTATGGAATTCCTTGCCCAGTGAAGCAGTTGAGGCTCCTTCATTAAATGTTTTAAAGATAAAGATAGATAGTTTTTTGAAGAATAAAGGGATTAAGGGTTATGGTGTTCGGGCCGGAAAGTGGAGCTGACTCCTCAAAAGGTCAGCCATGATCTCATTGAATGGTGGAGCAGGCTCGAGGGGACAGATGGCCTACTCCTGTTCCTAGTTCTTATGTCACACAGAGAGTGTTAGGTTCCTGGAATGTTCGGCCAGAGGATGTAGTGGAAGCAGGCACATTAGCAAGATTTAAGAGGCATCTGGACGTATACATGAATAGGAAGTAAATAGAGGGATATGGACCGAATAATGGCAAAAGTTTTTTTTTAGTCAGGGCATCATGATTGGCAGGCTTGGAGGGGCTGAAGGGTCTGTTTTTGTGCTGTACTTTTCTTTGTTCCACCCAAACCACCCAATACTCCAGCATCACCTTGGGGGTCAAAGAACACTCTTTAGTACCAAATGACTTCATTACCACCTCTACCAAGCTCTTGCACCAACTGGCAATAGCTCATGAACCTCTTTGTCACAAAGATTGATTCTATCTGTGCAGCTGCTTCTACTGCTTCAGCCCATCTCTTGCTCACCAAATCATATCCAGCTCAACTCGGCTCTCCTTTCCCCAAAACCCAACACATATTTCTCTCCATTTTCTCTTGCATCTCCCATCATGTGCCAACTAAGCTCAGCTTGTGCATGTGACCCGCTTCCTGCCTGTGGCAATGTAAAATATTTTCCTCTTCCGTGCATTAACTCTGCCCTTTGTTCTGTTCTTTTTTAAATGTTATTCGTCTGTAATATTCTGACATGTTTTCCCTGAAAGTTCCATCCCCAGAAAAAAAACTCCGCTGAATAATTAGTGGCACAGTGGCACAGTTAGCATTGCTGCCTCTCAGCACCAGGGACCTGGGTCGAAGTCCAACCTTGGGTGACTGCCTGCGTGGAGTTTGCAGTTTCTCCCCATGCCTGCATGGGTTTCCTCCGGGTGCTCTGGTTTTCTCCCACAGTCCAAAAATGGGCACGTTAGGTGGATTGGCCATGCTAAATCGCCCCTTAGTGTCCAACGATGTGTAGGTTAGGTCAGGATATGGGACAGGGCAGGCGAGTGGGCGTAAGTAGGGTGCTCTTTCAAAAGGGTTGGTGCAGACTCAATAGGCGAAACAGCTTCCTTCTGCGCTGAAGGAATTCCATGATTCTATGGTTACTGCCTGCCCACTGAGCATTTTCTATTTTTGCACCAGGAATGGGAACATTCGCTGTTTCTGGTTTAAAGTGCAGATGGTCTCAGAGCCACCCTTATAAACAAAACCTGTGTGCCAGAGGTCAACTTCACCTGGGGTACTTGCTCTTTCTGTTTTGGAACTCCATTGGATTTATCTTGGATCTTCATCTTTGAACTGGAAAAGAGAAAATAGATACAGTTTCTGTAAAAGTAAGTTGGTAACAGAAATACTCCTAAAAATATGAGAAAACATGTGGGGCTCCTCCGTCCCATTGTGGGTGTTACCCCAAGCTGTCGGGAAATCCATGAGTGTGAGTGCGCTGTCGGCGAAACAGAGGATTCCGCTGACGGAGAATCCAGCTGATAGTCACTGTCATTCAATAATCTGAGTAAAACTGATTTTATGGAAAATAATGTCAATTTTGAAAGCGTATGTTTTTAAAATTTGGGGTGTTTTAATAGATCATAAATGTTGTTGAAAAACACATATAAAATATATTAAAATAAAATGATCAAAGTGCATTACAATTATGAGTAAATCCAAATAAATACAGGATCCACAATTATTGCAGATTTGTATTGTTCACTGAGTCTTCCATATTTCAATTATTGATCGGTGGTTTGGGAAAACACATAAAATAACTAATATTTTCCTGATCTATAAGTTATAGAAAAAATCCATAATAATAGATGTAAAATGAACTTTCAAGAACATGCCAAATATTATTAAGAAATTTACAGGTTTTGAAGTTTAGGGTGTTAATTGAACTGAGAACTTCCTCGGAAAAAAAATGTTTCTGCAAGGGATATGAATTCAGATGGAAAAAATGTTTCTACTACTTTAAAGTCTATGGCCGGGATTTCCTGTTCTGTTCGAATTGGACGGGTTCAGTGACGGGAGCAAAAAATATCGCAAGCAATCCAAAGTGATTTTTGACATGGATATGAAAGTAGGATGCGACCACCTCTTCCCTCATTGGAATATATTTTAATCTCATGATCGGTTCGATATGCTGGTATCATACACCCATGTCAAAAAATCCATCCATTGCGGTGTGATGGTCAGAATATGACTGGCTTCAAAAAGGCATGCACCTGGTTTGCAAACTCTGTGGGGAACCCAGAGGTGAGCACAACGCTTGCAGAACGGCTCTGGTTTTAAACAGGGGAGAAGTGGTATGGGATTTTCCATGAGGTATTTTGAGCTGGAGGGTGTGGGAGATGACCCAAGGGATACAAGGCTTGAGCCGAAGGGGACCAGGGTTCACCCCAGGGACATGGGGACCCAGTCGAGGTACCAGGGCTGACTTGGGAGAGACAAGGGGCTGGGTTCTCCGTTTCTGAGGCTAAGTGTGGAGGATCTGTGGCGTTTTACATGGAACAAAATCAGCGGTGCCACCTCACCGATCCTGCAACCAGTTAAGGGCTAGCAGCTGCACCAGATAAAAACTCCCGGCCTCCATGAAATAAACGGCCGGAGAATGGCCGGGTCGTGGCCGTGCATGGCGACGACCAGCAGCGGTCGCGCTGTAAAACATGGCGCCGGCCATGCGCGGACCCAATCTGCCAGATAGTCAAACAGGCGCCGCCCCGATTTCGGCATCAAAGGAGATTCTCCGCCCGATCGCCGATTAAGAAATCGGCGTCGGGGAACAGAGAATCCCACCCCCGGTGTTCAGTCTGGGAGACTGGGGTTCATTTTGGGGCGACGTGGGGTTGACATAGGAGATATGGGGGTGGGAGCGGGAAAGGAAGAATGAATCGGGGAGACGTGGGTTATTTCAGGGGATATGGGTGAGTGAGGGGAGATGGGGATGAGTTGGGGAGATAGGCAAGTCTGAAAAGTAGCATTATGGAGGATGTCTTCTGATGTTGGGCCACAAACCTTGCGCAGTGCAGTGGGTGTGTGGGGAGTCATCACGGATTAATGGTTCCACTCATCGAGGGTGGAGGGCTTCTTTGAGCAGGATTTTTTTTTAAGAACATACAATGCAGAAGGAGGCCAGCCGGCCCATCGAGTCTGCACCGACCCACTCAAGCCCTCACCTCCACCCTATCCCCGGAACCCAATAACCCCTCCCAACCTTTTTTTGGACATTAAGGGCAATTTATCATGGCCAATTCACCTAACCTGCACTTCTTTGGACTGTGGGAGGAAACCAGAGCACGCAGAGGAAAGCCACGTAGACACGAGGAAAACATGCAGACTCCGCACAGGCAGTGACCCAGCAGGGAATCGAACCTGGGAGCCTGGCACTGTGAAGCTACAGTTCTACCGTGCTGCCGCAGGGCAAAGCTAATTGAAAGATATGTCAGTGATTGATTGATTGATATTTACTGTCACATGTACCGAAGTACAGTGAAAAGTATTTTTCTGCGGCCAAGGGAACGTGCACAGTACATTCATAGTAGACAGAAGAATAATCAACAGAGTACATTGACAAATGGTGCATCAACAAATAGTGATTGGTTACAGTGTGGAACAAGGGCTAAGAAAGCAAAATATGAGCAAGAGCAGCGTAGGGCGTCATGAAAAGTGTTCTTACAGGGAACAGATCAGTTTGAAGGAGAGTCGTTGAGGGAGATGCCTGATGGAAGGGTCTGGAAGAGGGCAAAGCCTGGGTGTGAGGGGTCTCTGACAATGTCGTCTGCCTTCCTGAGGCAGGAGGAGGTGTAGACAGAATCAATGGGAGGGTGGCAAGCTTGTATGGTGGGTTGGGCTGAGTTCACCACACTCTGAAGTTTCTTGCGATCTTGAGCTGAGCAGTTGCCATACCAAAATGTGATGCAGACGGATAGGATGCTCTCTAGGGAACATCTGTAGAAGTTTGGGGGAGTTGATGCAGATATGCTGAATTTATTTAGCTTCTGTAGGAAGTAGAGATGTTGTTGGGCTTTCTTGACTGTTGCATCAACGTGAGTGCACCAGGACAGACTGTTGGTGATGGTGACCCCGAGGGACCTAAAGCTGTTGACCATCTCCACTTTGGAGCCATTGATGTCAGTGGGGGTGTGTCTTGATAAGCTTCCTTAAGTCAATGATCAGTTCCTTGGTCTTTCCAACATTTAGAGACCAGTACTCAATTGCAGCTGAGACTGTTCAGCTGTGATTAAATTGTCTTGTCTGGAGTCAAGTTCGTCATGCAATTAAAGCCACTCAAGCACCACATATGGTGCCACTGATTGCTGCTCAGCATTTAATCCTTGATGCACTTACTTCCAAAATTGCTGATTGCCATGCTGTGCCTGTACCACTGCCTGGCTAGGTAAGCAACTATATCCCCTGAGAAAGTTGATAATGGCATACTGCCTGAGGACAGCGTTCCTAATCCTTGGCTGTGTGTTGAGGTGCATATTGCCAAGTGTCCCTCAAAGGCCAAGTTGAGAGCAAGGCCTCGGAGTGAAGATTTCAGGATGCGGTTGAGTGGCCAACGCTGTTGCCATATGGACATTTGGTGTGAGGTAAAGGTGGTGTGAGTTAGTGCCAAGGCAGAATCTAAAAATGTACTGAGCAAAAATGTTGTGGCCAGGACATGAGTTAGTGGGTTTTGAGAGGCAGCTTCAAATGATGAATAGACAAATGCTAACAGCCAAGTCTCTTTCTTTGATGTTGCTGTGAGGAGACCGTCAGGATCAAGAAACTTGGTTATCTCGATGTCATTCTTCTTCTTCGTGCTTATAGGTAGAAGGGAAGAAGAGGAAATGCCTGGCTTGGCAAACGCAGGAGCAGAACCGTCAAGAGGAAGGGTGGAAGGCCTGTTGTGCAAGCAGAGGATGAACCCCAGAGAGCCATCATCCAGAGGCAGCTCATTAGACCCAGGGTTGACAGAAGGCACCTGACATACCTGCAGATGTCAGAGGACCAGCGACGCCAAAGTCTACGCATGTCTACAGAATTGATTGGTCCCATCTGCCAACTTTTGCAAGATTTTGTGCCATGACGACTTGGAATGCAGCCACCGCCAGTGTCGCTGAAAGTGTCTGCGGTGCTTATTTTTACACGTGTCTCCTTAGTGGCTTCTACAAATGGCTTCCATGGGGTTTTCTCAGGGGCCAGCCGCACCTCAAAAGCACAGAGATCACACATTCACGATGACTGGAATGTGTAATGCTAGTCCTGCACATTGTGGGAGACATCCTCAATCCCTATGAGATAAAGGCATGACTGATGTATTCTGTCACTGTGAAGTGAAGTCATAAATATGCTAGGAATCTTGTACAAAACACAGGGAGGAAGCCCTGGACTGAGCAACCTGCCTTTATCTTGTGCAGGGATCAGAATTTCACTTCTGAATGACACGAACACAGCACATCAAAACAAGATAGGTGTAGGAAAGGGTGAAACTTGTGGTAGTTTATTTACAGAGGTGAACATTATATACAAGTACTTAATGCCATGCCCATGCTATTAGAGCTCCATAACTTTTAAAAATATATATGTTTATTGAATTCAGAAACAAACAAGAGCGACTTAATCAAACATATATACAGAATATATAGGTAAAAAAAATCAGATACGTGATATCTATATACATTGGTCTTTACAAGAATAACAATCAAACTATCCCCATAGTAAACTACCCCTCTTAACAGTTGATTGTGTCCACTTCTTTCAAGAATGAGATAAATGGTCAGCACCTAAGATAGAATTTCCCACCGAGCTCCTGATAACATATTTAACTTTCTCCAGATGCAGAAATGACAACAAATCATCCAACTAGGCGGATGCTTTAGGTGGTGGGGGAGATCTCCTATTAAGCAATATTCACCTCCTGGCTATCAAAAAGGCAAAGGTGAGTACATCTGCCCCCATTCCTGAATGAAATGCTGGTGGGTCAGAGACTCCAAATATTGCAATTAGTGGGCAATGTTCGAGGGCCACAAAAAGAATCTTCGATATGGGATGGGAACCAGATTAGGAAGTTAGAGGTCAGTAAAGAAGCAGCAACTAAAGCTGGTAAGGTACAAGATAATAAACTCCATGTGACTAAGGGGCAGAGTTGACAGGGAAGAGATGAACACAAAGGGACAGGTGGTCTGTCGTGCATTTTTTTAATGCGAGAAGTGTAGCAGGTAAGGCAGATGAACTTAGGGCTTGGATCAGTACCTGGGAATATGATGTTATTGGTATTACTGAGACTTGGTTGAGGGAAGGGCAGGACTGGCAACTGAATATCCCAGGGTATAGATGCGTCAGGAGGGATAGAGAGGGAGGTAGAAGGGGTGGAGGAGTTGCATTACTCATCAGAGATGATATCACAGCTGTGATTAAGGAGGGCACGATAGAGGATTCGAGCACTGAGGCAATATGGGTGGAGCTAAGAAATAGGAAGGGTGCAGTAACATTGTTGGGACTTTACTACAGGCCTTCCAAAAGTGAGCATGAAGTAGAGGTACAAATATGCAGACAGATTATAGAAAAATGTAGGAGCAATAGGGTGGTTGTGATGGGAGATTTTAACTTCCCCAACATTGAATGGGATTCGTGTAGTGTTGGAGGCGTAGATGGAGCAGAGTTTGTAAGGAGCATCCAGGAGAGTGTTTTAGAGCAGTATGTAAATAGTCCAACTCGGGAGGGGGCCATACTGGACCTGGTATTGGGGAATGATCCCGGCCAGGTGGTTGATGTTTCAGTCAGTGATTACTTTGGGAATAGCGATCACAATTCCGTAAGTTTTAGAATACTCATGGACAAGGACAAGAGTGGTCCGAAAGGAAGAGTGCTAAATTGGGGCAAGGCAGAGTATAACAAAATTCGGCAGGAGCTAGGGAATGTGGATTGGGAGCAGCTGTTTAAGGGTAAATCCACATTTGAAATGTGGGAGTCTTTTAAGGAAAGGTTGATTAGAGTGCAGGACAGACATGTCCCTGTGAAAATGAGAGATAGAAATGGCAAGATTAGGGAACCATGGATGACGGGTGAAATTGTGAGACGAGCTAAAATTAAAAAGGAAGCATTCATAAGATCGAGGCAACTCAAAACTGATGAAGCTTTGGAGGAATATCGGGAAAGTAGGACGAATCTCAAACGCGCAATAAAGAGGTCTAAAAGGGGTCATGAAATATCTTTGGCTAACAGGGTTAAGGAAAATCCCAAAGCTTTTTATTCGTATGTAAGGAGCAACAGGGTAACTAAAGAAAGGATTGGCCCACTCAAAGACAAAAGAGGGAATTTATGCGTGGACTCAGAGGAAATGGGTGAGATTCTTAATGAGTACTTTGCATCGGTATTCACAAAGGAGAGGGACAAGACGGATGTTGAGGCTCGGGATGGATGTTTAAATACTCTAGGTCAAGTTGTCATACGGAAGGGGGAAATTTTGGATATTCTAAAAGATATTAAGGTGGACAACTCCCCAGGACCGGATGGGATCTATCCCAGGTTACTGAGGGAAGCGAGGGTCAAAATAGCTGGGGCCTTAACAGATATCTTTGCAGCATCTTTGAGCATGGGTGAGGTCCCGGAGGACTGGAGAATCGCTAATGTTGTCCCTTTGTTTAAGAAGGGTAGCAGGGAAAATCCAGGGAATTATAGACCTGTGAGCTTGACGTCAGTGGTAGGCAAACTGTTGGAGAAGATACTGAGGGATAGGATCTATTCACATCTGGAAGAAAATAGACTTATCAGTGATAGGCAGCATGGTTTTGTGCAGGGAAGGTCATGCCTTACAAACCTAATAGAATTCTTTGAGGAAGTGACAAAGTTAATTGATGAGGGAAGGGCTGTAGATGTCATATACATGGACTTTAATAAGGCGTTTGATAAGGTTTCCCATGGCAGGTTGATGGAAAAAGTGAAGTTGTATGGGGTTCAGGGTGTACTAGCTAGATGGATAAAGAACTGGCTGGGTAACAGGAGACAGAGAGTAGTGGTGGAAGGAAGTGTCTCAAAATGGAGAAGGGTGACTAGTGGTGTTCCACAGGGATCCGTGCTCGGCCCACTGTTGTTTGTGATCTACATAAATGACCTGGAGGAAGGTATAGATGGTCTGATTAGCAAGTTTGCAGATGATACAAAGATTGGTGGAGTTGCAGATAGCGAGGAGGACTGTCAGAGAATACAACAAAATATAGATAGATTGGAGATTTGGGCAGAGAAATGGCAGATGGAGTTCAATCCAGGCAAATGCGAGGTGATGCATTTTGGAAGATCAAATTCAAGAGCGATGCTTGCCTTCATCGGACGGGGTATTGAATACAGGAGTCGGCAGGTCATGTTGCAGTTGTATAGGACTTTGGTTAGGCCACATTTGGAATACTGTGTGCAGTTCTGGTCGCCACATCACCAGAAGGATGTGGATGCTTTGGAGAGGGTGCAGAAGAGGTTCACCAGGATGTTGCCTGGTATGGAGGGGGCTAGCTATGAAGAAAGGTTGAGTAGATTAGGATTGTTTTCATTGGAAAGACGGAGGTTGAGGGGGGACCTGATTGAGGTCTACAAAATTATGAGAGGTATGGACAGGGTGGATAGCAACAAGCTTTTTCCAAGAGTGGTGGTGTCAGTTACAAGGGGTCACGATTTCAAAGTGAGAGGGGGAAAGTTTAAGGGAGATGTGCGTGGAAAGTTTTTACGCAGAGGGTGGTGGGTGCCTGGAACGCTTTACCAGTGGAGGTGGTAGAGGTGGGCATGATAGCATCATTTAAGAGGCATCTAGACGGGTATATGAATGGGCGGGAACAGAGGGAAGTAGACCTTGGAAAATAGGAGACAGGTTTAGATAAAGGATCTGGATCGGCGCAGGCTGGGAGGGCCGAAGGGCCTGTTCCTGTGCTGTAATTTTCTTTGTTCTTTGTTCTCTAAATAAAAAAAAAACGTAACCCTTAGATTCTTATTAGTTTCCATCACTGATGACAAGCTAGTTTCCAATGATGTGATCTGATCATTGTGATCGGAAATGGCTGTCTCCATGTTTTTCCATAATTCGGCTCATATTTTCCAATTTCACAGACATATGAGCTAGAGTTTCACTGAGTGACCCTTCAACTCCTCGGCAAAACTTTGACTGTGTTTTACCAATTTGGCTGCTTCAATGTGGCTGATGTTGTTTGCTGTCGGCAGCATGGTTGGCTGGGGAGAAGAGCCCGCCTTTGCCATCTTGTTGCTTGCCGGGTCTGGTGGAGCCTTGGCACCTTAGAAGTAAGTGCGGCCTGCTTCTTTTCTGCTTTTGTCTTTTTTGACATTATCTTGGAGTCCGAGTGTTTTTCCGTCGGGTAGGTGGGTTTGTGAAAGACTGCTGTGCCGTACAAAGTGGCTTTTGAGCGGAGCGCCTCCTCGTGCGAGTTCCATCTCCTACATGTGTCACCCAAACCCCTCCAAAACCTTTTAAACCCTGTTGCGACATCTTGGTGCTTCCCCAACATCCACATCGGAGATAGAAGCAGCTTGTTGTCTGCCATGCCCTGTTGTCTGTGATGAACATGGCGAATAGACTTTAGGGGGCCGAAAGCTGGGGGCACCAGCCTGCATTCAGGCTCTTGCTTTGTGGCAGTGCCACCCTCCTTGGCCTGTGAGGTGGAGCTGAAGCGTCACAGGAAAAGGGAAATCAGGTAGGTGTGGCATTTCTGGAGTCACCTGGGTGGGCATCAGATAATCTTCCTCCCTGAGAGACCCTAGCTTCCTCCTTGGGATAGAGGGGCAGTTGGAACGAGCTTGAGAAGCCCCAATGTCATCTGGCATTTTGAGATGTCAACAAGTGTCGGCACCATGGAGTTCATGTCCTGCAACAATGCATGACAAAGGTCCTGTACCAAAGTCTCTACAGCAGCCGCCACCTGAGCTGTATTGACCTTGGTGCGTTGCAGTGTCAGCACATTCACCTCAGACATGATGCGGAGGGACTCCTCGATACAGCCTCTCAATTCATGGGGTGTAGCTAACATCTCTTCCTGATTTTTCCAAGCTTGACTTTAGAACGTCATCAACTGGGCATGTCAGAGTCCAGAGGCTCGTCATCTGACTGGGAATCAGCAGATTCCTGGATCCAGCAATCCTGCAAGTGCCAGCATCCTGGAACATCCTTGCTTCTGCCTGATGTGGATCTGAAATTGTGATGGGCTCACAAGATTGTGATCCAAAGGCTGCTCTAAAATTAGGTCCCACTGAGGTGTGCGTCTCTGTGTTGGTGGAGGCTGTGGGTGAAAGCTGTGATGGTTCTTCCACATTGGGCTCTGTGAATTCTTCTTCTGTGCTTCTCTCGGGGCTGGAGTCGAGGATCGAACTGCTGGACTCCTTCAACTGCTTCTTAATTGTGCCTGCAAAATAAAGGACAGATCATAAGTGCGTGGCAGGGGCCTGAGGAGAAGGAGCCATCACCCACATTGTTGTTGTCTGATGGATGACACAGTGCTGGAACGTCAGTTTGGTTATCACCACTGACCTCACCATCAGCACGGGAGCAGCTGACACTCGCCTTGCCAGCTGGAGTGCTCTCTCCTCAAAGTCCGCGATGACCATCAGCTCTGGCATCCATCTGCCAGTCTGGGATCTCTTTCTCTTGTTGTGAGCCAACTTTTCCTGCTTGAAGACAGATGGAGAGAGTGTAAGCAGGATGCGTGCCAAGGCAGACGATAAGGATGGTGAATGGATGATGAGGACACAACTTTCAGGGGACTAGAAAATGTGTGTGAGAGAGCGAGCGGTGGTGTCCCTTAAGCTGCGTGAGATCACTGTGGATGTGTGATGGATGTGTGAGTTGAGAGTGATGAGAAGAGTGACTTACCCTGGTAGAAGAGAGGAGATCATTCACCTTCTTCCTGTACTGAATGGCGATCCTCTTCTGCAGGGAATTGGTACTGACCACTGCTGCCATTACCTCCCATGTGGGGCTAATATCCTTGCAGGCTGGTTTCATTCCTGTGCGTGGATAAAGGATATCATGGCCAGCCTCTACAACAGTGAGCAAACTCTCCAGGGAAGCCTGTGAAAACTTGGGGCACCTAATACTGCCTGGTGGCCTTCAAAAAATGGCTTCTGCACACTGGGACAGCTTTTAAATGTGGTATCCCTTGGCGTGATGGCGGGGCGGCGAATCAGAGGCTGCCTCACCAGCAATATGGCGTGGAACCATGCATGAAAATATTTGGCACTGTGTCGCATAATATGGCGTGAAAAGCCGCTCTTGCCTTTGGTGGACTCAATGCTATTTTTCCTGCCCACATCAGTCTTTGCCATTAAAGGAGAAACTCTCGCTACATGTATATTTCAGTTTGTGGGTTGAATCTTTGGAATGCTTTGGATGAAGACTTAAAAAGATGTGTAGATATTTATAGGTTTAAAAAAAGTATAAGGAGCAAATTTTTAAGCGTTAATAAAGTTAAGGAATAAGATGTTAGTATTTTTTATGTACTTTATGGAGGTATTATTAGGATAAAACACATAAATTACGAAGTTTATTTCTTGGAACTGTAAAATTATTAAATACTTAAAATATATTTGTGAAAAGGGGTAGGGATTTATGAGTTTGTACTTCTTCCTATGCCTTTCCGAATATGTTTGTGCTGGATTTATCTGATATTTATTTTATTTTGTGTACTTTGTAATATGGTTTATTATTTTGTCTTGTCCGAATAAATGCTTCCGAAATAAAAAAAATTAGAAGTTCTTAAATGAACTGTTGATAGCTTAACTCATTTCTGATAGCTTACATGAATCAGATGGTGATAGTATAAATTATTCCCCCAAAAAGCTTTGCATGTTGAGCTAATGGAATTTTCAAGGATGCAATGTACATTTTAATAGGTAAGAGCATTACAGGATGCTGCTCTTGCTCAGGTATTTGCTTCATTTGGCCCTTGGTCCACACTGTAACCAACCATTATTTGTTGATGTATCATTTGTCAATGTACTCTGTCGATTATTCTTTTTGTCTACTATGTACTGCGTACTTGGCCGCAGAAAAATACTTTTCACTGTACTTCGGTACATGTGACAATAAATATCAATCAATCACTCAATCAAGTTGAGGTGCAGATCAGCCACGATCCAACTGAATGACAAAATTCACTTGAGGAATTGAATAGGCTCCTTCTACTCCTATTATCCGAAGATATAATTGACAAACCATGGATATTGGAAATCTAAAGAATGCAGAAATGAACAGCTGAACAGTTACCATTTGAAAGAGGAAAGTAAGGTCAATGTTTTGATGACATATACTGTATTGTTATTGGATGTGGGTGTAATTGACAAAGCCAACATTTATTACTCTTGAGAAGATGATAAAGTGCCTACCTGAACCACTGTAGTCTGTATGAGGTAGGTACAGCCACAGTGCTCTTGGGATGGTATTTATAGGATTTTACCTCAGCAATGATGAAGGAATGGTGATATATTTCCAAGTCAAGGTGGTGTGTAACTTGGAGGGAACTTGCAAATGGTTGTGTTCCCCATGAATCTGCTGCCCTTGTTCTTCTAAGTGTGGAGGTTGAAGATACTGGCAAGAAAGCCTTGGGAAGTTTCTGGAGTGCAGCTTGTAGAATGTAAACTACAGCCAGGGTGTGTCACTGGTGGTGTGTGGTGGATTGGATGTCGTCAAACTGGTTGCTTTGTCCTGGACATTGTGGCTTTCTTGCATTGTACTCATCTAAGCAAATGGAGAGTTTTCCAATACACAAGGGCAGCATGGTAGAATAGTGTTTAGCACAGTTGCTTCACAGCTCCAGGGTCCCAGGTTTGATTTCCAGCTTGGGTCACTGTGCGGAATCTTCACGTTCTCCCCGTGTCTGCGTGGGTTTCCTCTGGGTGCTCCGGTTTCCTCCCACAGTCCAAAGATGTGCAGGTTAGGTGGATCGGCCATGCTAATTTGCCCTTAGTGTCCAAAAAGGTTGGGTTAGGTGGGGTTACGGGGATAGGTTGGAGGTGTGGGCTTAGATAGGGTGCTCTTTCCAAGGGCCGGTGCAGACTTGATGGGCCGAACGGCCTCCTTCTGAACTGTAAATTCTATGATTCTATGACTCCTGACTTGTGCTTTTTAGTTGCTGGGCAAGCTTTGGAGGAGTCAGGTGAGTAATTCACCACAGAATACCTCGTCTATGATCTTATTTTGTCACCACAGTATTTATGGGCTTGTCCAGTTAAGTTTTCAGTCAACAGTGACTTCCATGATGTTGATAATTGGGATGGACTGAACAATGACAATGTCACATAATGACAAAGATTCAGAGTTAAACTCCCTCTTGTTGGCATTTGTGTGGCTCAAATCACATCAGTCCAAGCCTTAATGTTGTCCAGGTTAGGGCACATGTGGGCTAGCCTGATATGTGAAGATGTGAGGCTATGACAAAATGATAATCGAAGGAGGAAGTCTTTTATTAAAGGAGCCAATTACCAATTTTCTGTTCTTGAAATCATGCAATGAAACCACACAGCAGATCTGTCGGAATTTGACTTTGCATCAGAGCTGATCCCACCTGAAATGTCAATATGTTTTTTCTTGAAATGTGTTGGCAGACCTACTGTGCATTTTCATCATCTAATTTTAATCAAAGGAATTATTAATTGGCTCCTTTAACTAAAACCCTGCACAGTCCACCATAATTTTGTTATCGTCTCACATTTTCATATATCATGTTAGCCAGTAATACTACTTATCCTGAAAGGAAGCCTTTTTTTCAACACCGGCTTACTTCTATTTTACAGATTGTGCTTCAATTAGCACTACTTCAACCTTTAGAACATAGAACAGTACAGCACAGAACAGGCCCTTCGGCCCTCGATGTTGTGCCGAGCAATGATCACCCTACTCAAACCCATGTATCCACCCTATACCCGTAACCCAACAACCCCCCCCCCAACCTTACTTTTTAGGACACTACGGGCAATTTAGCCTGGCCAATCCACCTAACCCGCACATCTTTGGACTGTGGGAGGAAACCGGAGCACCCGGAGGAAACCCACGCACACACGGGGAGGACGTGCAGACTCCGCACAGACAGTGACCCAGCCGGGAACCGAACCTGGGACCCTGGAGCTGTGAAGCATTTATGCTAACCACCATGCTACCATGCTGCCCCGTGCTTTGATCTCTTATTCAGCCGAAGCACCAAATATTTTGCTGCGCTTGCAATTCCTCTTCCCTCCATGGTCCCTATACTAATTACAGGATTCATGCCGTTGTCTCTTACTCCAGCTCATTATTACAGAGAACAAAAACTTGCATTTATTTAGCATGTTCAATGTTCCAAGGTGTTGCAAAGGAGCACTGTGACACTTAGGGCATGATGAATGGAAATGAAACAGAGTCCCATTTTGAGCCCGTTCAGTCGGGTGTTTCCCGGCACTTAGAGCACCAAGAACGACCCCACTATCAAATGAGGCTCTGTCAAGGCCGCACTTCAGCTCATTTGCTGCACGAACAAGCTCAGCTTGTCAGTGCAGGAACAGATCAGGGCACCATTTAAATCTCTGGACCCTCCAACGCCCAGACTTACCAATGAGGGTATCCTGCAGCTCCCTGCACCCCACCTCATAAGGGCAGGGCACTCCCAGGCCCGATCCCCACCTGGGCATCTTGGCCTGGTGCCCAGGTAGCATCGGGAGTGCCAGAGTATCACTCGGCCCAGAACCCAACCACCCGGAGGCCTCCGATCGCATGGGAGAACTCTCACCCTGCTAAGTGGCAGTACGTTTGTGTAAAACAGCCCTAATTGACCCCAGCTCGGGGTCTCTGAGGCAAGGCCATTAGGTCCCGTGCCTTGGGTGACTCTGACGGAACATACTTAAGTGAGTTTAACTGTACACTTAAATATGCAAATCTGGATCCCACCCATTGGAGGCAGGGTCTAGATCGCAACACTTCGCAAGATCGCGTTAGATCTTGTGAGGCGGAATGAGCTGTGTAAATCTCAAGAGAGGCCTCTCATAGATTTATTGGCCTCATCGCGTCCCGAGTCTGTTGTGACGAGGCAGTTTGATTAAGTCCTAAGTCATCTGGGGAGATATTTGAACAGCTGACCAAACACTTAATCAAAGAGGCAGTAAAGGAGTATCTTAAAGAAGAGAGAGAGATGGAGAGTTTTGACAGAGTTCGAGGGCTTGGAGCGTATGCAGAAGGCAGGACTGCCAATGGCAGGAGAAAGAAACTGATTGTGTGCAAAAGGCCAGAATTGTAGGAATACAGAGTTCTTGGAGGGTTGTAGTGCTGGGTGAGATTACAGAAATGGGGAGGGGTGAGGACACTGATGAATTTAAACACAGAAATGATTTTTAAAATGTTAAACTTTGTCAGTGAGCATGGGTGATGGTGAACGGGACCTGCTCTGAATTAGGATACAGGCAGATGTATGGATGACCTGACATTTACAGAGAGTGTTGGGAGGGAGTAAAGTAGGACATCAGAATTGTGGAATGTCTTCCCTTCTTCAGTCGACACTTTCTCCTACATTCCACAGGTCTTTAAACCCCCAGCTTTGCATCAGCTCATCAGCATGTCCTTATCTCTCTCAATCTTTTCAGGGTGGCTGCTGCTAGGACCCTGATAAATATGAGAACAAAAATACTGCTCCTCATATCAGTTGACAAGACTTTCAAAATGGGCTGATGCAAACACCATCATGTATTCAGCGAGCAGTGCCTCTGCAGGGAGGGAGGGTGAGAGAAGGAGCAGTGTTTCTTCATTGAAAGGCACATTGAACCAGAGGATGAAAGTTAAAGTGACTGTTCATGTCAAACGATATCCATGGTCATCTAACCACAGGGAACAAGTCAATGGGTCGCACTTCACTCCAGAGTCAAACAGTTCCAGCTTCAAATCTTTCTTCAGAGACTTCAGTGAAAAGTTTAGGTTGACCTTCTGGTGTAGTACTGATGGCGTGCTGCACAGTCAGAGGTACTATCTTTCTGTTATGATGAGAAATCAAAACACCTGTTTCCCTCTTGGGTTGATGTACAAGCTCCAAAGACACTAATCAAAGAAGAGCAGGATTTCTCCCTGGTGTTCCGGCCAACATTTTTCCCTCAACTAACATTTTAAAGCGGATTATATTGCTGCTTGTGTCATCTTGCTGTGAACAAGTTGACTGCCATGTTTCCCCACGTTACAATAGCGACTACAATCCAAAAGTGCTCAATTATTTGTGAAGTATCTTGGGATTTTTGAACATTCTGAAAGGCTAAATAAATGTAGTAATTATTAACTACATGATTTATTCCTGACTTGGAAATATATCGCCGTTCCTTCAATGTTGCCGGGTCGAAATCTTGGAACTCCCTCCCTAACAGCACCGTGGGTGTACCTATACCTCTGGGACTGCAGCGGTTCAAGAAGGCAGCGTGTTCTCAAGAGCAATTAGGGATAGGCAATAAATGAGGCCTTAGTCAAAGTCACCCACATCCCGTTAATGAAGGAAAACAAATTGTGATGTTATGATTGCTGCGTCTTTGACAACATTATGTTCCCAATGTGGCTCAGAACGAACTGCAAACGAATCGGCTGCTGGATGCACCCAACAGTAATTGCATCTATTTCCAGATAAGAACTGATTTGATTAGTTGTTCCATACCCTTTCTTTGCCTGTCGTGGCACCATAGCGGACATTTTAAAGATGGAATATCTGAAGTCAAATTCGCAGTTGTTCTCAAGGATGAATACACGGCTTTTGCGGTTGCCAAATAACACAATACCAAAGTTAACCTCTCTCGCCGGTAACATCTGATAGCTGGTGAAAATGGCACGCACTGATACTTTCACTGGAATGCTGGCTATGACCTCTCCTCCTTCACCCAGGGTGGGCTCAATCACCTGTACTCACAAAGACAAAACAGTTCAACAATGGGCCAACCAAACACCACTCATTCAATTTATTTTATACATCACTCAGTGCAAGTGTTAAGTAATGGGTTAAGAGACATTGCAATTAGTTGTCTCATTTATGTTAAGTGTTCAATGATTGTCTCATTTATGCTAAGTGTTCAATGATTGACACTGATATGTAAAGGGGCTTCAGGTGGGCCCTGGAGCTTGTGATGATCTGTAGAGTTCTGTGCAGAGTGAGTTTGAACCATTAAAGGTGTGTTGGTGAAAAAGGAGCTGAACTCTTGCCTCTTCATACCACAGCATCTAGTACATGTTACACAAGGAAACAAATAAAATACAACTGACTAGACATTGTGCATTGGTTACAAATCTGAATGAAGTTAACTTAATCATAGGGGGCAACATTATAGATATTTGAGAGGTTCTTACACATTTCTTCCCTCAGATATTTGGAATGAAAAGGCATGGTAAAGTACTCGCCTCATGTAAAGCTGAGCAGCTCAGAATCAAAGTACACGGGCGAGATTCTCCTCCGGAATCATGAAATGCGATTTGGCGGAGAATTGGTCGTGCAGCCAAAATCGTAGCAGACGTTGTGCGCATGCCAGAATGACATGGTCTGGTGCCTCGACAGCAGCGCCAATGCATTCTACTCCGCACAGACAGTTACCGCCTCTGGCATATCATTAGCGGGCCTAACCCGGTATTCTTTGGGACCCTCTGCGAGGAGGAGATGGAAAGGAGGCACCGCATAAGGCCTTGTGTGTATTGGCAATGCCTGTCATTCAAGGAACTGCTGGACTGGCATGCCGTCAAAGACTCCGGCTGAGCAAGTCATGGCTCACCTGGCATCGCGGGGGTATGGGGGAAGACACCCACTCCTGGACGGTCGCCCTGAAATCTTACGCCACGGCGTCCTCCCAGGCAACAAATGGAGATCTGTCCAGCATTTCACAGACCTCGGTGTACAGGTGCATCAGTGCCATCACAGAGGCCCTGTATGTCTGGTTGGTGCAATACATCATTTTCAATATGGACCGAGCCCACCAGGTGCCTGGGTAGCGAGGTTCGCTGTTATTGCCAAGGTGCCCCAGGCCCAGGGGGTGTATGTCATCCTACCAGCACTGGCCCTTGACAGGCTGGTCTTCACAAAACAAAAGGGGTTCCATTCGATGAACATGCAGCTGGTACGTGACCATCAGCTGCACATCTTGCACGTCTGCGCCCAATACCCAGGCAGTGTGTATAACACCTTCATCCTGGCACACTCAACATTTCCTGGCCTCTTCAAGGTGCTGGGGTTTGGATTAATGTTTGGAACCTGACAAGCTGGAGCAGCATTTAATTGGCGCCATCTTCATTCCTCCGCCTCCGCCTGATGGACAGCCGTCACTTGAGCCTTACTGGCAGGTCCCTGCTGTTCTGAGGCAGGCTCCTCTTATGCAGGGTCCTCCCTAGGCTTGCCTTGGCCCTCTAGCATCTGCAATGGCAGCAGTGACTAGGCAGATAGTGAGCCTAGGATTTCCCGATGGCATTGGGGTGCCCACAATGGGAAACCACATTGCCTGGCTGGTGGGACAGAGGATTCCACTGCTGGCGGGGGTGCACCTCACCGGAAAATGAGTGTGCCATCCCGGAGAATCCTGCCCAAGGTCTCTGCCAGGGGGAACGGGCAGAGATACAGAATGTGAGCCAGGTGAGGATTCACTTGAACATCCAATGACAACAGGTTAACAGGTTACATGGTCACCGAGTTGCTGGACTGGTCTCACTATGTGGCTGGCACCACCCCCCCCCCCCCTCCCCCCAGATGAGGTCACCCGCACTGCCTCCTTGTCCCATCAGTGACTGGCACCCGACCTATGATGTTGAGGGCTTCTATCCTCACCACCTGTTGCTGCCAACGACGGCTGCCACAGTCAGTGTTAGCAAGAGGCTCTGTGGCCCCTGTACTGCGTCTCTCAGTGGGGTGTATTGTGGGTCTCCTTACTTGGGGAGCCTTGTGCTCTCCCTCCAGATGGGTGGCATCTGGTTGTGTGGTGGAGACCTTCATACTGTGCATTCATTCATCTGCACACTAAGAGGCTCGTGTGTGAGTCGCTCCTCCATCCAGATCGGGGTGAACAAGGGATGTGTAATTTTGCTGGGAGCTTAGCTGAATTGTGATGTGAGGCCTGGGTTTAACACACAGGTTGTGACAGGGCGCTAGTTAGGGCTCCTGGCTTGGGGCAGGGTTAATGGGATCAGGGGGGCGGTGGACAGACAGGGCCTGGTGACATCTCGCGATCCTCAGGGTTGGACTAGCTGATAGTGTCTCAGCTGTTACTAAGAGGGGCTCTGAGACAGGGAGGGTTCCAGCGGCACCAGTGCATGTGTCCAGTGTTTGACATGAACTCTGCTGATCCCTTGCTACCTCTGGAGTGGAGCAGCACTTAGAACATAGAACATAGAACAGTACAGCACAGAACAGGCCCTTCGGCCCTTGATGTTGTGCCGAGCAATGATCACCCTACTCAAACCCACGTATCCACCCTATACCCGTAACCCAACAACCCCCCCCTTAACCTTACTTTTTAGGACACTACGGGCAATTTAGCATGGACAATCCACCTAACCCGCACATCTTTGGACTGTGGGAGGAAACCGGAGCACCCGGAGGAAACCCACGCACACACGGGGAGGACGTGCAGAGGCCGCCATCTTCGTCACTACTCCTGTTGCTCTGTTGCTGCTGGCCACTCCGGCTCCGCCGGCTGTCGATGATCCGGAGATCGTTCTTGAGGATACCAAAATGCCGAATGAGGAACCGCCAAGCTCCAAATCTAAAACCGATTTGGACATTTTACCATCGCCAGAGGCATCCCTGCCGGCTCTTGTGACTGAACCCACAACATTATCCAGACGCTCATCATGCAAACGCCACTCTCCAGTCCGATATGCAACTTCTGATGGCGCGTGGTTTGCTCCAGAATGGCACAGTGGCACAATGAGTGGGACAGTAGTTGGCACTGCTGTCTCACAGAGCCAGGGACCCGGGTTCAATTCCAGTCTTGGGTGACTGTCTGTGTGGAGTTTGTACATTCTCCCTGTGTCTGCCTGGGTTTTCTCCCACTGTCCAAAGATGTGTGGGTTAGGTGGATTGGCCATGCTAAATTGCCCCATAGTGTCCAAAAGGTTAAGAGGGGTTATGGGGATAGGGTGGGGGGGGGGGGTGTGTGCCTAGATAGGGTGCTCTTTCAGAGGATCTGAGCAAACCTGATGAGCCGAATGGCCTCTCTCTGCATGTTATGGGCCAGGGTTTAGAAAACTCCAAAATATATCATGGCATTTACCTGACCTACAACTTTTAATAGATTTTGGTTATGAGGAGCACAAGGGCCTACTTTCCAGGTGTTATGCAACAGAGACCTTACATATTTTAAAACAAAATAGTGTTCATTCTATGAATTCAGTTAAAATTTTATAAACACACAGTAAATATTTTAGCAACTACCCCCCACAGTTAGAGTACTCTATATGTAACCCTTAATAACTTTCTGAACAACACCCATCAGCCAAACACTCTTTTTAACAAAGCAGTAGGTATAAATTCTTTACACAAGACAGTTATCACTGTTAAATTATCAAGTGATCTGGACACCTTTTAACATACAGAGAGAGAGATAAAATTAACATTCCTTATCTGAATTCAGCTTTCAACTGCCTAAAACAAAAGTAAAACACAATGCCACAAGCTACCAGCTCAAAACGAGAAGTAAAAACCAGAGACACAACCCAGCTCCGCCCACACAGTGACATCACTGCAGCTATTTGATAAATACCCATTTCTTAAAGCTACACTCCCATGACATGCACTATAGGGATTCTATGATTCCATGAATGACGTCCACAGGCAGAACGAACAAAAGACCCAGCTCACTAACCTTTGAATGTGGACCTTGCTCTGGACTTGGGAGGGGATGAGTATTGTAACACCAATCGATGTCAAGGGATCAGGACCATACGATTTCCCATGACTTACCTGGAATATGAACTGACCCTTTAAGGGGGCAGGGCTTCCCTTTAGCAGAGAGGGCCCAACTCACATAGAAACCCTGGCCTGGGTTCAGGTCTGGGAAGGAGGCCTTAGGGGAGTGGAGGAATTTGGATTTATCAAAATAAACCTCTTTTGTTAATTTCTACCTATCGTCTATGCGTCCTTCTTACCGTCAATTCAACAAACTTGTTCCTTAATAGAACTGAGCAACTCAATGAAATCTGGGCAACAAGCAGAGTTAGGAATAGTGAATCAATTAATGGTTGAATTGTAGTGTGCAACATTTTAACTTATTCTCAACTAGGTTTAAAAGGGTGGTGGAGAGGAACAGCAGTGTGAGGTTTGTACATAAGTATGAGAAAAATGGAAGAAAGTAAAATTGGGCAAATTATAAAGGTATTTTAATATCCAGATTACCTGAACACCTTCATGACTGGGAAGCAAATCTCAGAGGACAGTCCAGTCATGGCACACCTGCCCATGTCGCATAGAGCTCCACTAATCTGCATTCAACACTTCAAAGCCTCCAATATATATACCCTTACCAAGCAGCGTAGGATAGGCTCCTCCTTGATCTCAGTGGGTCTTTTACAGTGGAAGTTGATGGAGATATGGGTCGCACGGTCGTTGGGAAGCAGGGGTCCCTTCATTGGCTGAATGTTGAACAGTAGGTTTGGGTCTGGCATATCACGCTTTGTGACTTGCATTTGGAATCTAATAGAAGAAAATTACTTCTGTCAGCATAAGTAAAACCACTGGCAGAAAACAACGTGTGGGGAGTAGGGATCTCAGTTTAGGGACGAGTGGCCGTTTGTGCTCCCTCTCCCCTTTGCATTGGCTCTCGGAAGACTTGCTTCATCTTGTGTCCCTAAACCCCTTGTTAATTGCCCAGTTATTTACCCACCAGATGGGGTTCAGGGCTGTTCACTTTGCCAGTTACCCCATTATCAGACAATTGTCCCAACAACAGACACATTTATATTAGTCAACAAAAACAGAAAATACTAGCCAATCTCAGCAAGTCTGACAGCATCTGTGAAGAGAGAAAAGGGAGGTACCGCTTCTCATCCAGACACACAATGTTAGCTCCCTTCTCGCTCCACAGATGCTGTAATACCTGCTAAGATTGTCCAGCATTTTCTGCTTTTGTTTCAGATTCCAGCATTTGCAGTAACTTGCCTTTACATATTATCAGGAAGTCTTAACCTATTCATTGGCAGAGCTATCAGTAGCAGGTGGAGTTATTGTTAGAATGCAGGATTATTCTATTAGTAGATAGAACTTTTCTAACATTGGGCAGGACTATTTTACTAGTAGGTGAAGTTAGAGTTCAGGGTTATCCAATTAACAGAGATAGTATCCCATTCGGCAGCAGAATCATCTTACTGGTAGGTACAGTGATCCTAGTAGAATAAAGGATTTTCCATCAGCAGCTGAGCTAGTCCAATAAAGGTAGGATTGTTAGGGCATTAGTTGGGGGACCAAAACTATCTCCAATACACTGATGGAGTGGTGAATTAGCTGGCATTCCTGCTCATTGCCTCTGGGAAATTTACAAATGTGAGGCAGAATGTCATCCGTTCCGACGTCCCTCAGGAGTTGAATTACAAATTGCCATTTATTAGCTGGGCTCAAAGAATGGGCAATTGGGCATGTGATAAGAGGACTGCCCATGCCTATGCCATGGAATTGTAACCCACCTGTATCAGTCTTTTCATGAGAGGAAAAATAACAAATAAATACCTGTATCCAATCTCATATTTGCCCTTATTCTTCAGGGTGATAGTTTGTTTCACGTGATCTGTAACTTTGATGACACCAAAGTCAATCCCACCATCTGTACCTGTAATAGTCACACAAGGAAGAGATGTTACTGTTGTTTTAAAATAAGTGTCTTGGCAGTGCTGAAGTAGTATTGAGTTTAGGGAGCTGGGATGCTGTATTTAGCTTACCAAGAGCAATAGAGCTTTACAGCACAGAAAGAGGCCCTTTGCCGATCGTGGCTGTGCTGGTCATCAAGCACCTATCTCTTTTAATCCCATTTTCCTCCATTTGGTCCGTAGCCTTGTATACTATGGCATTTCAAGTGCTCATCTGAATGCTCCTTAAATGTTGTGACTGTTGCGGCCTCTACCACCCTTTCAGGCAGTGTGTTCCGGATTCCCACCTTCTTCTTTGGTGATCACTCGTTAATGAGAATTGATTGTCCACCTAAGAAACTCTGTTACTGGTCATGGGTTCTGTGGGTCTTTGCATGGCTGATGAGCCTGATCCTAGAGCCATACCTTCAACCGCTCACTTGGCAGGTGTTTCTGAGAAGTGAGATCAGTCCTTGGATGCTATATCGCAGGTATTCCTTTCTCAGGCTCCTTTTCCGGGCTTCCTCTTGCTGAAGTTCCACAAGTGATGTCAGTCTCATTTTCTTCTTGGGTTTCAACCATTTGAGACTGAAAGGGAAAGGGTTTTCATCCATCCTGTAGATGATGGGGAGCTTGCTCTTGACAAGGTGATCGATGGTCGGGATGAAGATGATGAAAAGTGTGGGGCGATGACACATTCCTGCTTGGTTCCAGTCTTGACCTGCTTGGTTCCAGTCTTGACCTTCAAGGATGTCCTTGAAGAATTGTGTCCTTTGAATCAGGACGTTCCTCCACGTAGGTCTCTTCAGAGCAAGGGTCTCCCAGGCGGTGACATCTATGTTCCATTTCTTGAGGTGAGCCTTCAGGATGTCTTTGAAGTAATTCCTTCATCCTCCTCTTGCTCGGAAGCCTTCCTTGAGTTGGGCAAAGAAGATTTGCTTTGTCAGTCGGGACTCTGACATCCTTAGCAATTAGGTTTGAAAGATAGTGACCTCAATGCTGGCCCTCTTGGCTCCTTCAAGGATACTGATGGTCAGTAGACCTGTTCTCCCAATTGATGCAGAGAATCCGTCTCAGACAGCATTGATGTACCTCCCCAGGATCATGAGGTGGCGTCTGCACATATCCAAATTTATGAGCCATAGAAGAGTTAGGAGGATGATTGCCTTGTGCATGAGGATCTTGATGCCAGAACGGATATCAAGGCCCTCAAAGACTCTCATCCCTTAGTCGTGTGAAGGAGGTGCTTGTGGAATGGATATGGTGTTGGATCTCTGCATTGATGTCAGCCTTAGAGTAGAGGTGGCTCCCCAGGTATTGGAAATGTTTCTCATTTGGAAGGGTTTCTCCGTTGATCTTGATGGAGGGAGAGATCAGATCTTGCCCTGGGACAGGTTAACAATGAACTTAAATCTTCATGAGGTTGAGGCTGAGTTTGATTATTTGGTATGCTTCCTCGAAGGTGTTAAGCATAGCTTGGAGATTCTCTTCTGAGAGAATGGAGATGGCGACGGCATCCACATGCTGAAGTTCCACAAGTGATGTCAGTCTCATTTTCTTCTTGGGTTTCAACCATTTGAGATTGAAAGGGTTTTCATCTATCCTGTAGATGATGGGGAGCTTGCTCTTGACAAGGTGATGGATGATGGGGATGAAGATGGTGAAAAGGGTGGGGCGATGACACATTCCTGCTTGGTTCCAGTCTTGACCTCGAAGGTTTCTGTCTTATTTCCATTGGTGACGACTGTTATCGACATCTTGTCGTGGAGGAGTCGGAGGATGTTGATGAATTTCCAGATTCCCACCACCCCCTGGGTTAAAAATGTTTTCCTAAAAGCACCTCTGAATCTCCTGCCCTTACCTTAAATCTATGCCTCCTGGTTATTGACACCTCAACTAAGGGGACATGTTTCTACCTGTCTACCCTATTTATGCCTTTGATTAATAAGGGGAACAGGGGTTATGGGGAGAAGGCAGGAGAACGGTAGCATTGTGAATAGCACAATTGCTTCACAGCTCCAGGGTCCCAGGTTCGATTCCGGCTTGGGTCACTGTCTGTGCGGAGTCTGCACATCCTCTCCGTGTGTGTGTGGGTTTCCTCCGGGTGCTCCGTTTTCCTCCCACAGTCCAAAGATGTGCGGGTTAGAGATAGATAGAGAAATACAGCACAGAACAGGCCCTTCGGCCCACGATGTTGCGCCGAACTTTTGTCCTAGGTTAATCATAGAATTTTGGACAATTTGTCATGGCCAATCCACCCAACCTGCACATCTTTGGACTGTGGGAGGAAACCGGAGTACCCGGAGGAAACCCACGCAGTCACGGGGAGGATGTGCAGACTCCACACAGACAGTGACCCAAGTCGAAATCGAACTTGGGACCCTGGAGCTGTGAAGCAATTGTGCTATCCACAATGCTACCGTGCTGCCCTTAAGAAGTTAACCTACACTCCCTTATTCTACCCTAATCCAAGTACCTATCCAATAGCCGTTTGAAGGTCCATAAATTTTCCGACTCAACTACTACCACAGGCAGTGCATTCCATGCCCCCACTACTCTCTGGGTAAAGAACCTACCTCTGACATCCCCTCTATATCTTCCACCATTTATCTTAAATTTATGTCCCCTTGTAATGGTGTGTTCCACCCGGGGAAAAAGTCTCTGACTATCTACTCTATCTATTCCCCTGATCATCTTATAAACCTCTATCAAGTCGCCCCTCATCCTTCTCCGTTCCAATGAGAAAAGGCCCAGCACCCTCAATCTTTCCTCGTATGACCTACTCTCCATTCCAGGCAACATCCTGGTAAATCTCCTCTGCACCTTTTCCAAAGCTTCCACATCCTTCCTAAAATGAGGTGACCAGAACTGCACACAGTACTCCAAATGTGGCCTGACCAAGGTTTTGTACAGCTGCATCATCACCTCACGGCTCTTAAATTCAATCCCTCTGCTAATGAACGCTAGCACACCATAGGCCTTCTTCACAGCTCTATCCACTTGAGTGGCAACTTTCAAAGAACAATGAACATAGACCCCAAGATCTCTCTGCTCCTCCACATTGCCAAGAACCCTACCATTAACCCTGTATTCCGCATTCAGATTTGTCCTTCCAAAATGGACAACCTCACACTTGTCAGGGTTAAACTCCATCTGCCACTTCTCAGCCCAGCTCTGCATTCTATCTATGTCTCTTTGAAGCCGACAACAGCCCTCCTCACTATCCACAACTCCACCAATCTTCGTATCATCTGCAAATTTACTGACCCACCCTTCAACTCCCTCATCCAAGTCGTTAATGAAAATCACAAACAGCAGAGGACCCAGAACTGATCCCTGCGGTACGCCACTGATAACTGGGCTCCAGGCTGAATATTTGCCATCCACCACAACTCTCTGTCTTCTATCGGTTAGCCAGTTTGTTATCCAACTGGCCAAATTTCCCACTATCCCATGCCTCCTTACTTTCTGCATAAGCCTACCATGGGGAACCTTATCAAATGCCTTACTAAAATCCATGTACACTACATCCACTGCTTTACCTTCATCCACATGCTTGGTCACCTCCTCAAAGAATTCAATAAGACTTGTAAGGCAAGACCTACCCCTCACAAATCCGTGCTGACTATCCCTAATCAAGCAATGCCTTTCCAGATGCTCAGAAATCCTATCCCTCAGTACCCTTTCCATTACTTTGCCTACCACCGAAGTAAGACTAACTGGCCTGTAATTCCCAGGGTTATCCCTATTCCCTTTTTTGAACAGGGGCACGACATTCGCCACTCTCCAATCCTCTGGTACCACCCCTGTTGACAGCGAGGACGAAAAGATCATTGCCAACGGCTCTGCAATTTCATTTCTTGCTTCCCATAGAATCCTTGGATATATCCCGTCAGGCCCGGGGGACTTGTCTATCCTCAAGTTTTTCAAAACGCGCAACACATCTTCCTTCCTGACAAGTATCTCCTCAAGCTTATCAGTCTGCTTCACACTGTCCTCTCCAACAATATGGCCCCTCTCATTTGTAAATACTGAAGAAAAATACTTGTTCAAGACCTCTCCTATCTCTTCAGACTCAATACACAATCTCCCGCTACTGTCCTTAATCGGACCTACTCTCACTCTAGTCATTCTCATATTTCTCACGTATGTGTAAAAGGCCTTGGGGTTTTCCTTGATCCTACCCGCCAAAGATTTTTCATGCCCTCTCTTAGCTCTCCTAATCCCTTTCTTCAGTTCCCTCCTGGCTATCTTGTATCCCTCCAGCGCCCTGTCTGAACCTTGTTTCTTCAGCCTTACATAAGTCTCCTTCTTCCTCTTAACAAGACATTCAACCTCTCTTGTCAACCATGGTTCCCTCACTCGACCATCTCTTCCCTGCCTGACAGGGACATACATATCAAAGACACGCAGTACCTGATCCTTGAACAAGTTCCACATTTCACTTGTGTCCTTCCCTGACAGCCTATGTTCCCAACTTCTGCACTTCAATTCTTGTCTGACAGCATTGTATTTACCCTTCCCCCAATTATAAACCTTGCCCTGTTGCTCGCACCTATCCCTCTCCATTACTAAAGTGAAAGTCACAGAATTGTGGTCACTACCTCCAAAATGCTCCCCCACTAACAAATCTATCACCTGCCCTGGTTCATTACCAAGTACTAAATCCAATATGGCCTCCCCTCTGGTCGGACAATCTACATACTGTGTTAGAAAAGCTTCCTGGACACACTGCACAAACACTACCCCATCCAAACTATTTGATCTAAAGAGTTTCCACTCAATGTTTGGGAAGTTGAAGTCGCCCATGACTACTACCCTGTGACTTCTGCACCTTTCCAGAATCTGTTTCCCAATCTGTTCCTCCACATCTCTGCTGCTATTGGGGGGCCTATAGAACACTCCCAACAAGGTGACTGCTCCTTTCCTATTTCTAACTTCAACCCATATTACCTCAGGGTTAGGTGGATTGGCCATGATAAATTGCCCTTAGTGTCCAAAATTGCCCTTAGTGTTGGGTGGGGTTACTGGGTTATGGGGATAGGGTGGAGGTGTTGACCTTGTGTAGGGTGCTCTTTCCAGGAGCCGGTGCAGACTCGATGGGCCGAATGGCCTCTTTCTGCACTGTAAATTCTATGATAACGGGGGTGAGAAAAATATCAGCCATGATTGAATGGCGGAGCAGACTCGATGGGCCAAGTGACCTAATTCTGCTTCTATGTCTTATGGTCCTTCATAATTTTGCACTCCTTGGTCAGGTCCCTTCTCTGCTCTAAGGAGAACAACCCCAGCCTAACAAGCCTCTCTTTATAGCTGAAAAATTCCAGCCCAGGCGACATCCTGGTGAATCACATCTGTACCATCTATAGTGCAATCACATCCTTCCTACAGTGTGGCAACCAGAACAGCACACCGTGCTCTAGCTGTGGCCGAATAAGCATTTTATACAGCTCCATCATCACCTCCCTGCTCTTATATTTTATGCCTCTGCTAATAAAGGCAAGTATCACACATGCCTTCTTAACAATCTTATAGAGTCATCGAGTCATAGAGGTTTACAGCTTGAAAACAGGCCCTTCAGCCCAACTTGTCCATGCCGCCCAGGTTTTACCATTAAGCTGGTCCCAATTGCCGCATTTGGCCCATAACCCTCCAAACCCAGCTTTCCCATATAACCGTCTAAATGCTTTTTAAAAGCCTAAGTTTTACCCGCCTCTACTACCGCCTCTGACAGCTCGTTCTAGATACTCACCACCCTCTGTGTGAAAGAATTGCCCCTCTGGATCCTTTTGTAGACCCATTTGTATCCCAGTTGATCAAGATCTCTTTGCAATTTTAGATAACCTACTTCACTGTCCACTATGCCACCAAGCTTGGTGTCATCTGCAAACCGACTAACCGTGAATAGAATAGAATAGAACAGTACAGCACAGAACAGGCCCTTCGGCCCTCAATGTTGTGCCGAGCAATGATCACCCCAATCAAACCTTCTATCCACCCTATACCCGTAACCCAAAACCCCCCCCCCCTTAACCTTACATTTTTTAGGACACTACGGGCAATTTAGCATGGCCAATCCACCTAACCCGCACATCTTTGGACTGTGGGAGGAAACCGGAGCACCCGGAGGAAACCCACGCACACACGGGGAGGACGTGCAGACTCCGCACAGACAGTGACCCAGCCGGGAATCGAACCTGGGACCCTGGAGCTGTGAAGCATTTATGCTAACCACCATGCTACCATGCTGACACCATGCTGTCTCCTAAATTCTCATCCAAATCATGAATATAAATAACAAATAACAGTGGACCCAGCACTGATCTCCGAGGCACACCGCTGGTCACAGGCCTCCAGTGTGAAAAACAATCCTCTACAAGCACCCTTTGTCTTCTGTCGTCAAGCCAATTTTGTATCTAATTGGCTACGTAAGCTTGGATCCCGTGAGATTTAACCTTATACAACAACCAACCATGCGGTATCTTGTTAAAGGACTTGCTAAAGTCCACGTAGGTAACGTTGACTGCACTGCCCTCATCACCTTCTTGGTTATCTCTTTAAAAAACTCAATCAAATTTGTGAGACCTGATTTTCTACTCACAAAGCCATGCTATCTGACCTGCTGCCTTCAGGGACCTGTGGTCTTGCACCTCAAAATCCCTTTGGTCCTCTGTACTTCCTAGCGTCCTACTTGTGTATTCACTGCCTTGTTAGTCCTCCAAAAATGAATCACCTACTTTTTTCCGGGTTTAATTCCATTTGGCACTGTTCTGCCCATCTGATTAGGCCATCTATATTGCTTTGTAATTTAAGACTTTTCTCCTCGCTGTTTACAATCCCACAAATTTCTGTGTCATAAAGAACAAAGAATAAAGAGAAGTACAGCACAGGAGGCCCTTCGGCCCTCCAAGCCCGTGCCGACCATACTGCCCACCTAAATGCAAATCTTCTACACTTCCTGGGTCCGTATCCCTCTATTCCCATCCTATTCATGTATTTGTTAAGATGACCCTTAAATGTCACTATTGCCCCTGCTTCCACCACCTCCTCTGGCAGCGGGTTCCAGGCACCCACTACCCTCTGTGTAAAAAAACTTGCCTCGTACATCTCCTCTAAACCTTGCCCCTCACAACTTAAACCTATGTCCCCTAGTAATTGACTCCTCTTCCCTGGGAAAAAGCCTCTGACTATTCACTCTGTCTATGCCCCTCATAATTTTGTATACCTCTATCAGGTCGCCCCTCAACCTCCGTCGTTCCAGTGAGAACAAACCGAGTTCATTCAACATAGCTAATGCCCTCCATACCAGGCAACATCCTGGTAAATCTCTTCTGCACCCTCTCTAAATCCTCCACATCCTTCTGGTGGCAACCAAAATTGAACATGATGCGCCAAGTGTGGCCTAACAAAGGTTCTATACAGCTGCAACACGACTTGCCAATTCTTATACTCAATGCCCCGGCCAATGAAGGCAAGCATGTCCTATGTCTTCTTGACTACCTTCTCCAACTGTGCTGCCCCTTTCCGTGACCTGTGGACCTGTATACCTAGATCTCTTTGACTGTCAATACTCTTAAGGGTTCTATCGTTCACTATATATTCCCTACCTGCATTAGACCTTCCAAAATGCATTAACTCACATTTGTCCGGATTAAACTCCATCTGCCATCTCTCCGCCCAAGTCTCCAAACGATCTAAATCCTGCTGTATCCTCTGACAGTCTTCATCGCTACCCGCAATTCCACCAACCTTTGTATTGTCTGCAAACTTACTAATCAGACCAGTTACAATATCTTCCAGATCATTTATATATACTACGAACAGCAAAGGTCCCAGCACAGATCCCTGTGGAATGCCACTAGTCACAGCCCTCCAATCAGAAAAGCACCATTCCATTGCTCCTCTGTGCCTTCCAGTTTAGTATAAATCTTGCCAGCTCACCCCTGATCCTGTATGACTTCGCCTTTTGTACCAGTCTGCCTTGGGGCTGGTTTAGCAGACTGGGCTAAATCGCTGGCTTTTAAAGCAGACCAAGGCAGGCCAGCAGCACGGTTCAATTCCCGTACCAGCCTCCCTGAACAGGCGCCGGAATGTGGCGACTAGGGGCTTTTCACAGTAAATTCATTGAAGTCTACTCGTGACAATAAGTGATTTTCATTTTTTTTCATTTTCATGAGGGACCTTGTCAAAGGCCTTACTGAAGTCCATATAGACAACATCCCTGTCCTACCAGCATCACTCATTTTTGTGACCTCCTTGAAAAACTCTATCAAGTTAGTGAGTCACGACCTCCCCTTCACAAAACCATGCTGCCTCTTGCTAATACGGCCATTTGCTTCCAAATGGGAGTGAATCCTGTCTCGAAGAATTCTCCCCAGTAATTTCCTTACCACTGACCTAAGGCTCACCGGCCTGCAGTTCCCTGGACTATCCTTTCTACCCTTCTTAAACAAAGGAACAACATTGGCTATTCTCCAGTCCTCCGGGACGTCACCTGAAGACAGTGAGGATCCAAAGATTTCTGTCAAGGCCTCAGCAATTTCCTCTCTAGCCTCCTTCAGTATTCTGGGGTAGATCCCATCAGACCCTGGGGACTTATCTACCGTAATATTTTTCAAGACACCCAACACCTCGTCTTTTTGGATCTCAATGTGACCCAGGCTATCTACACACCTTTCTCCAGACTCAACATCCACTAATTCCTTCTCTTTGGTGAATACTAATACAAAGCATTCATTTAGTACCTCACCCATTTTCTCTGGCTCCACACATAGATTCCCTTGCCTGTCCTTCAGTGGGCCAACCCTTTCCCTGGCTACCCTCTTGCTTTTTATGTACGTGTAAAAAGCCTTGAGATTTTCCTTTCATCTGCGAACTTACTAATCATACTATCCACATTCCCATCCAGATCATTACTGTACACTACAATCAGCAAGGAACCCAGCACCGATTCCTGTGGTACACTACTGGACACAGACTTCCAGTCACAAAAACAACTTTCAACTATCACCCTCTGCCTTTTGCCACAAAGCCAATTTTGGATCTAATTTGCTAAATTGCCCTGGATCCCATCGGCTCTTACCTTCTTGATCAGTCTCCCATGTGGGGACTTGTCAAAAGCCTGATTGATGTCCATGTTAGACTGCATCAACTGCACTGCCATCAACTACAGACTGAGTTACCTCTTCCTGTCAGTATAATGGTGGCTTTGCTCATGCCATCATGTTGTCTCCTGACCCAGAATGATCTATTACAAGAGGATCAAAAAGCTGGCAATTCAAGATGGAATCAAACATCAAACATCAAACCTTAAAAAGTAAGGTTAAGGGGGAGTTGTTGGGTTACGGGTATAGGGTGGATACGTGAGTTTGAATAGGGTGATCATTGCTCGGCACAACATCGAGGGCCGAAGGGCCTGTTCTGTGCTGTACTGTTCTATGTTCTATGTTCTAACTCCTCACCTGAACAGCCATAGATTCAATCTATGTCCGTATAAGGGCATCATACTGTGATCATACTATCACATAATCTAAATCATACTGTGGGCATACAGTAGTCGAACAAATAAGCTGTCTCAAGTGCCAAAATGCACAGGAACTGTCCATGTCGGTGCAACATCGAGGGCCGAAGGGCCTGTACCGCGCTGTATCGTTCTATGTTCTATGTTAACTCTAAACTAAGCTAACCATGGTTTTACAACAGGGAAATTGTTTGACAAATTTTTTATAGATGTAACTAGAAGCAGAGATGAAGCAGAACCAGTAGATGTAATGTACTTGGAATTCCAAAAAACAAGCCGATAATGTGAATGTTTGCGTCATTTATACTACACCAAGAAGACTGAGCATGATTTAATGGAAATGTTTCTAAGTGTGGCAGCGACTGGGAACAGCGAGAGGGAAGCTCAACCCAGCGAGGCTGTCACTGGTGTCAAAGTTAATTGGTCCACTTCACGAGGCCCCATTGGCTTCACTCCACAAATTACGGTCCCGTTGGCTGATACGCTGGGTCCTCACCCACCAGTTCCACGCCAACAAGGGGTAGCAGCACTTAAACCGATTTGTCAGGGCAAATCCTACACTGCGCTCAGCCATGCCACTAAGAGACCAGCCCATGATTCGGGGATGCCAACCTGGCCAGATTGTTGTACTCGGTTGAGGCCAGAAGGGATGTCCTGTTCCCGCGAGGGGCTCGGCCATAGGTCAACCAGTGTCACCTGGGAGGAAGAAACAGCGGCCTTCAGCTTGGGGAGCGTCACTAGGTCCACTGTAAGAAGATTAACAACCTGCACAGGACCGCACGGGTGGGTTGGCACCGATCAGCTGGCACTGGTCCCATCCGCCAACTCCCCTCCGACGATCATGCGCTAAGCACCACACCCGCTCAGCAGCATACCGTGCCCCGACCCACCCATGTCCAGCAGTGCTGCCCACTTCTTCCCCTACCCACCCTCTAACTCACCAATGAAAAAAGTGTGCGGCTCATGATGTCCTCCCTGTCTCCCCGCAGGAGACTTTGGACCACAACAGACCGAGAGGGGGGGTTTAAACTAATTCAGCAGGGGCATGGGAACCTGGATTGTAGTTTTGGGGTACGGGAGATTGAGAGTATAGAGGTCAGGAGCACAGATTTGACTTCGCAGGAGGGTGCCAGTGTTCAGGTAGGTGGTTTGAAGTGTGTCTACTTCAATGCCAGGAGTATACGAAATAAGGTTGGGAAACTGGCAGCATGGGTTGGTACCTGGGACTTCGACGTTGTGGCCATTTCAGAGACATGGATAGAGCAGGGACAGGAATGGTTGTTGCAGGTTCCGGGGTTTAGGTGTTTTAGTAAGCTCAGAGAAGGGGGCAAAAGAGAGGGAGGTGTGGCGCTGCTAGTCAAGGACAGTATTACGGTGGCGGAAAGGATGCTAGATGGGGACTCTTCTTCTGAGGTAGTATGGGCTGAGGTTAGAAACAGGAAAGTAGAGGTCACCCTGTTGGGAGTTTTCTATAGGCCACCTAATAGTTCTAGGGATGTAGAGGAAAGGATGGCGAAGATGATTCTGGAAAAGAGCGAAAGTAACAGGGTAGTTGTTATGGGAGACTTTAACTTTCCAAATATTGACTGGAAAAGATATAGTTCGAGTACATTAGATGGGTCGTTCTTTGTACAATGTGTGCAGGAGGGTTTCCTGACACAATATGTTGACAGGCCAACAAGAGGCGAGGCCACATTGGATTTGGTTTTGGGTAATGAACCAGGCCAGGTGTTAGATCTGGAGGTAGGTGAGCACTTTGGAAACAGTGACCACAATTCGGTGACCTTTACGTTAGTGATGGAAAGGGATAAGTATACCCCGCAGGGCAAGAGTTATAGCTGGGGGAAGGGCAATTATGATGCCATTAGACATGACTTAGGATGTGTTGGTTGGAGAAGTAGGCTGCAAGGGTTGGGCACACTGGATATGTGGAGCTTGTTCAAGGAACAGCTATTGCATGTTCTTGATAAGTACGTACCAGTCAGGCAGGGAGGAAGGGGTCGAGCGAGGGAACCGTGGTTTACCAAAGAAGTGGAATCTCTTGTTAAGAGGAAGAAGGAGGCCTATGTGAAGATGAGGCGTGAAGTTTCAGTTGGGGCGCTTGATAGTTACAAGGAAGCGAGGAAGGATCTAAAGAGAGAGCTGAGACGAGCAAGGAGGGGACATGAGAAGTCTTTGGCAGGTAGGATCAAGGAAAACCCAAAAGCTTTCTATAGGTATGTCAGGAATAAAAGAATGACTAGGGTAAGAGTAGGGCCAGTCAAGGACAGTGGTGGGAAGTTGTGTGTGGAGGCTGAGGAGATAAGCGAGATACTAAATGAATACTTTTCGTCAGTATTCACTCAAGAAAAAGATAATATTGTGGAGGAGAATGCTGAGACCCAGGCTATTAGAATAGATGGCGTTGAGGTGCGTAGGGAAGAAGTGTTGGCAATTCTGGACAAGGTGAAAATAGATAAGTCCCCGGGGCCGGATGGGATTTATCCTAGGATTCTCTGGGAAGCCAGGGAAGATGCTGAGCCTTTGGCTTTGATTTTTAGGTCATCATTGGCTACAGGAATAGTGCCAGAGGACTGGAGGATAGCAAATGTGGTCCCTTTGTTCAAGAAGGGTGTAGAGATAACCCCGGTAACTATAGGCCGGTGAGCCTAACGTCTGTGGTGGGTAAGGTCTTGGAGAGGATTATAAAAGATACGATTTATAATCATCTAGATAGGAATAATATGATTAGGGATAGTCAGCATGGTTTTGTGAAGGGTAGGTCATGCCTCACAAACCTTATCGAGTTCTTTGAGAAGGTGACTGAATAGATAGACGAGGGTAGAGCAGTTGATGTGGTATATATGGATTTCAGTAAAGCGTTTGATAAGGTTCCCCACGGTCGGCTATTGCAGAAAATACGGAGGCTGGGGATTGAGGGTGATTTAGAGATGTGGATCAGAAATTGGCTAGTTGAAAGAAGACAGAGAGTGGTAGTTGATGGGAAATGTTCAGAATGGAGTTCAGTTACGAGTGGCGTACCACAAGGATCTGTTCTGGGGCCGTTGCTGTTTGTGATTTTTATAAATGACCTCGAGGAGGGCGCAGAAGGATGGGTGAGTAAATTTGCAGACGACACTAAAGTCGGTGGAGTTGTAGACAGTGCGGAAGGATGTTGCAGGTTACAGAGGGACATAGATAAGCTGCAGAGCTGGGCTGAGAGGTGGCAAATGGAGTTTAATGTGGAGAAGTGTGAGGTGATTCACTTTGGAAAGAATAACAGGAATGCGGAATATTTGGCTAATGGTAAAATTCTTGGTAGTGTGGATGAGCAGAGGGATCTCGGTGTCCATGTACATAGATCCCTGAAAGTTGCCACCCAGGTTGATAGGGTTGTGAAGAAGGCCTATGGTGTGTTGGCCTTTATTGGTAGAGGGATTGAGTTCCGGAGCCATGAGGTCATGTTGCAGTTGTACAAAACTCTAGTACGGCCGCATTTGGAGTATTGCGTACAGTTCTGGTCGCCTCATTATAGGAAGGACGTGGAAGCTTTGGAACGGGTGCAGAGGAGATTTACCAGGATGTTGCCTGGTATGGAGGGAAAATCTTATGAGGAAAGGCTGATGGACTTGAGGTTGTTTTCGTTAGAGAGAAGAAGGTTAAGAGGTGACTTAATAGAGGCATACAAAATGATCAGAGGGTTAGATAGGGTGGACAGCGAGAGCCTTCTCCCGCGGATGGGGGTGGCTAGCACGAAGGGACATAGCCTTAAATTGAGGGGTAATAGATATAGGACAGAGGTCAGAGGTGGGTTTTTTAAGCAAAAAGTGGTGAGGCCGTGGAATGCCCTACCTGCAACAGTAGTGAACTCGCCAACATTGAGGGCATTTAAAAGTTTATTGGATAAGCATATGGATGATAAGGGCATAGTGTAGGTTAGATGGCCTTTAGTTTTTTTTCCATGTCGGTGCAACATCGAGGGCCGAAGGGCCTGTACTGCGCTGTATCGTTCTATGTTCTATGTTCTATGAGAGGACCTAGATGGGTGGCAGGGTCCCAGACACCAGAGTCCTCACCCCCGATGAGGAACAGGCCCCAGAAGACACAGGAGTGGCCGAGCACAGACAGGTCATCAACAGAGAGGTTGGTGTATGGCGCAGAGGTCAAGATCCATCAGCCTCCACCAAGGTGACCTGTTACATGTGAGTTGTTAAGTCTTACAGAATTATTCATCCTTCCCATTGACCGCATGTCAGGACATTAACAGTGCAGTAGACAACGGGGAGCCAATGGATGTGGTATATCTGGATTTCCAGAAAGCTTCTGACAAGGTGCCACATGAAAGGTTGCTGCATAAGATCAAGATGCTTGGCTTTAAGGGTATAGTAGTAGCATGGATAGAGGATTGGTTAATTAATAGAAAGCAAAGACTGGGGATTAATGGGTGTTTCTCTGGTTGGCAATCAGTAGCCAGTGGTGTCCCTCAGGGATGAGTGTTGGGCCCACAATTGTTCACAATTTACATAGATGATTTGGAGTTGGGGATCAAGTGAAATGTGTCCAAGTTTGCAGATGACACCAAGATGAGCGGTAAAGCAAAAAGTGCAGAGGATACCGGAAGTCTGCAGAGGGATTTGGATAGTTTAAGTGAATGGGCTAGAGTTTGGCAGATAGAATACAATGTTGGCAAATGTGAAGTTATCCATTTTGGTAGGGATAACAGCAAAAGGGATTATTATTTAAATGCTAAAATATTAAAGCATGCCGCTGTGCAGAGAGACCTGGGTGTGCTAGTGCATGAGTCGCAAAAAGTTGGTTTACAGGTGCAACAGGTGATTAAGAAGGCAAATGGAGTTTTGTCCTTCATTGCTAGAGGGATGAAATTTAATACTATGGAGGTTATGCTGCAACTGTATAAGGTGTTAGTGAGGCCACACCTGGAGTATTGAGTTCAGTTTTAGTCTCCTTACCTGAAAAAGATGTACTGGTGCTGGAGGGTGTGCAGAGGAGATTCACTTGGTCAATCCCAGAGTTGAGGGGGATGGATTACAAGGAGAGGTTGAGCAGACTGGGACTGTACTCGTTGGAATTTAGAAGGATGCGGGGCGAATCTTTTAGAAACATATAAAATGAAGGGAATAGATAGGATAGATACAGGCAGGTTGTTTCCACTGGCGGGTGAAAGCAGAACTAGGGGGCATAGCCTCAAAATAAGGGGAAGTAGATTTAGGACTGAGTTTAGGAGGAACCTCTTCACCCAAAGGGTTGTGAATCTATGGAATTCCCTACTCAGTGAAGCAGTTGAGGCTCGTTCATTAAATGTTTTCAAGATAAAGATAGATAGTTTTTTGAAGAATAAAGGGTTATGGTGTTCGGGGGTGGGAAAGTGGAGCTGAGTCCTCAAAAGATCAGCCATGATTTCATTGAATGGTGGAGCAGGCTCGAACGTCAAGATGGCCTACTCCTGCTCCTAGTTCTTATGTTCTGATGTCCATTATCCCGCAGGACCTCCATCCGACAGTGCCGGTCCATCCGATGAAGTTACCCCCTGCCTCCCAAGTGAACAACTTGGAGGGGAAGGAGACCACAATTTTTCATCTTTCATGACGTTCCAACGTTGCTTTATAACCAACGGAGAACTTTTTGGAACGTAGTCACTGTTGAAATGCCGGAAATATGATTTGTCTAACTGGTGCAGCTGGTACAACATACAACAGAAATACATCAGCTTGCCTCGGTTTCCTGTGGAGTGGCAGAATCCTTTCTTCTGCTTAAATTCTCTGCCAGAAGTTAGGTCTGACCTACAACCTCGACCATGGGTAAGGCAAGGAGGCAGGTCCCAAATCCACCCCAGCCGCAACAGGGAATTGACACCGTGCCATCCAGCCAACTGTCCTGTCAAGTCGTGCGAGTTGCTGTAGCAACATCCACTTTCACGTGTTAGTGACAGCTTGGATCTATGGACAGTGATGTGAAGACTCCAAATTCTTTCCATCACATGGTTGACCAGGAATCTCTTCTGTTGTTACCATCTGCTGTTGGTGTGTGTTGGGAAGATTTACAAATTGATATCAGTTTGGCTGCATTATGAACATATCTTCCTTTGCATTCAAGTCCTGCAGTGGCTCTGAAACCCTGAGCTTCTGGTTCAGAGATAGGGGCATAATCCACTGCATCACAGTTCTTGTGACTTTACTTGGTTCCAAAGTTTCAGTCAATCTGTATTCCACATGCTATGAGTCAGTTCTGTCTCTGGGATGATTGTCTGAAATTTATGTTATTTGGTAGCAACATCATTTGATATGGGGAACTCGTGTAAATAGAATTGTCATGGTTAATTTGATTGAGATCATTTTTTGCTAAAATATACGTCTTGAGACTTTGAAACAGAAATAGACAACACCAATAGGCCTGTCAGTATCTGTGGAGGGAACAGATAAGTCAATGTTTCAAATTCACTGGTCAGCTCTGCGTTATTTTTGTTTTTTCTATTTATATTCACTGAGGGCATCCTTTTGAAGGGAGAGAAACTAATATACAATTCCATTTGTTGTCATGTTAGAATAATTAATTAGAATGCAGAAAAATTCAAGGACAGGAAATACAATAAGTTATCCTTTGGCATGAAGATCTGCCATGTGAATATTTTGCATTTTTGTTTGCTTAACTTGTTTTGGAATTCAAAGGCAGGGGACAAAGGGAACAATGCTGTGAAGGATTGAATGGTGTTGGATCCTTGATGAGGAACAAACTTACCTTTTGGAAAGCTGATGTCCAGGGCCACATCATAAGCTTCTGCAAGGATGAGAATGTTTTCAGTCTGAACAATGCCAAGAATATTATCAGCATCGTGGACCTAAACAGAGAGTAAAAACATGGTGCTGGGTAAATACAAACACACATTGGGTATTTAGCGATTTGAATCAAACAGGATAAATGGAGTTATGATTCAGATCAACCATAATCTAATCGAATGACTTGGTCTTACTCCTATACCAATGCAGAATTCAATTATAACAAACTGTTTCAGAGATTCCTCGTTATCTGCATTTGAATTTTTTTTTTACATATTTCTTTAAGCCAATTTTTTTTAAAATTTACAGGATGTAGGCATCATTGGTTAGGCCAGCATTTATTGCCCATCCCTAGTTGTCCTTCAGAAGGTGGTGGTGAGTTGCCTTCTTCAACTGCTGCAGTCCTTGAAGTGGAGGTACATGTACTGTGCTGTTAGGGATGGAGTTCCAGGGTTTTGCCCCCAGCGGCAGTGAAGGAACGGTGATATATTTCCAAGACAGGGTGGTGAGTGATTGGAGGGGAACCTCCAGGTGTGGGGTTCCCAGGTATCTGCTGCTCTTGTCCTTCTACAGGGTAGTAGTCGTGGGTTTGGAAGGTGCTGTCGAAGGATCCTTGGTGACTAACTGCAGTACATCTTGTAGACGGTACACACAGCTGCCACTGTTCGTCGGTGGTGGAGGGTTTGAATGTTTGTGGAAGGAGGAACAATTAAGCAAACTGCTTTGTCCTGGAAGGTGTTGTGCTTCTTGAGTCTTGTTGGAGCTGCACTCATCCAGGCAAGTGGAGAGTATTCCATTACACTCCTGACTTGTGCCTTGTCGGTGGTTGACAGGCTCTGGGCGATCAGGAAGTGAGTTACTCGCTATAGGATTTCTAGCCTTTGACGTGTCCTGGTTGCCAAAGTATTAATATGGCTAGTCCAGTTCAATTTCTGATCAACGGTATCCCCCAGGATGTTGATTCTGGGGGTTCTGCGATTATATTGTCATTGAATGTCAAGGGGTGATGGTCAGATCCTCTCTTGTAGGAGATGTTCATGCCTGGCACTTGTGTGGCACGAATGTTACTTGCCACTTGTCAGCCCGAGCCTGGATAATGTCCAGGTCTTGCTGCATTTGGACATGGACCACTTCATTATCTGAGGAGTCGCGAATGATGCTGTACATTGTGCCATCTTGCCCAAACATCCCCACTTCCGACCTTATGATGGAAGGAAGGTCATTGGTGAAGCAGCTGAAGATGGTTGGGCTTAGGACACTAGCCTGAGGAACTGCTGCAGTGATTTCCTGGAGCTGAGATGATTGACCTCCAACTGCCACAACTATTTTCCTTTGTGCCAGGTAGGACTCCAACCAGCGGAGAGTTTTCCTTTGATTCCTATTGACTCCAGTTTAGCTAGGGTTCCTTGATGCCATATTCGGTCAAATGTTGACTTGATGTCAAGGGCAGTCACTTGCACTTCATCTGTGGCATTCAGCTCTTTTGTCAATGTTTGAGCCAAGGTTAAATTATAATGTTCTTTGATGATGCCTATGTTGAATCTTGATGTGTTAGTGTAAACAAAGAACATTAGACTTGTTTCACAACAAAATTATTCATTACGAACACTACTTTAAAGGATTACTATAATGTCTAAGATTAATACAGTTGGAAATAATGGTCAAACACTAACTTATACTAAGATACTACAGAGCTACTGTAATATGTGACTGCTATGAACTCCTTACTAACACCTTGTCTTGGAACACATGGTGCATCCGGGTCACGTGCCTGCATACTTGCACCACCTGCTGGTCGGAGGCTAGAAATACAACAGTAAAACATATAACCAATGATACACATACAGATGATGATCTACTCATATTATATTCACATGATAGTCCACCTATCATCACATGCTCCTTTATTTCAAAATGATTTTGAATCATAATCATGTACATTCAAACTATACACACATGCAAACGTGACTTTTCATCAGTTCAATCAATCGGGCTTCCAGCTGATTCTGCTGCTGAACTACCTTTGCTGCCTGAAGTGGTATTTTTGTGTCTTTGTTGTATTGAAACGTGTTGACTTCTTGTTTTCTTTGCTCTATTTTTGAAGAACCATTGACCTCTTGCTTCTTGAAAGATCTGTTGACTTCTTGCTCTTGAAAGATCTGTTGCTGAAGCATAAAGAACTCTTTGTCCTTTTCTGTTTTCTCTCTCAAGACAAGCTTAGTATCTATGTGCACTTCGATCTATATTTTTCTTGAGTGTGAACTGGTCTAGTTGTGAGTCCTGACTTGCTGAGGTTTCACGGAGTTTGATTAGGTTTGCCTGCAACCTCTGTACATCCTCAATTAATTATTTTATCTCACGGTCTTTTGCTGCCAGTTCAACTTCCTGACTTGTTTGCCTTAACACTTTGATAGCTTGTTCCACACCGGGAACATCTGGATCTGGGTAGCCAGCTGCAAAGATTTTTTAGCTGAGGAAAGTTGCTCACCTAAGCTCTCTGTCTCACTTTGAACCATCTCTGCCCTCTGATTGTCTCTTTCCAGATCTGTCCGGATAACTTCAACTTCATCCACTTTGGCTGTTGCTTCTGTATCATACTTTGCTTTTAAATTACATAGCTCAGTCTGAGTTGATTCCAGGGCTGTCTATAACACTTGAACCTTGTGATCAGCCTCTTCATATTTGGAGGCCAAAAATGAGAGTCTTCTGCAACTTCCTTTACTTTTCCGTGAAGTCATTCGTAATTTCTGCTCTTTCCCAAAAGCACTGTTTTCTGCTTTGCTGCTCAAGGTCTGCTCATACTTCTTGATTATTTCTTTAAGTGCTTTTATTGTTACTTCCTGATTCTTGACTTCTGCAAACTCATTGTTGTATTCCTCAAGTGTGTCCTGTAGTTCCTGATTCTCAGTTTGTAATGTTCTTTGATTATGCTGATGTTGAATGTTGATGTGGTAGTGTTAACAAAGAACATTAGACTTTGTTTTACAACAAATCATTTTATTACTATCAGTACGCTAAAGGATTACTATAGTTTCTGAGATTAATACAGTTGGAAATAATGGTCTAACACTAACTTACACTAAGATACTACAGAGCTACTCTAATATGCGACTGCTATGAACATCTTACGAACACCTTGTCCTGGAACACCATAAGACCGTAAGACATAGAATTAGAATTAGGCCATTCAGCCCATCGAGTCTGCTCCGCCATTCAATCATGGCTGACATTTTTCTTATCCCCATTCTCCTGTCTTCTCCCCATAACCCCTGATCCCCTTATTGATGAAAAACCTATCTATCTCTGTCTTAAAGACACTCAGTGATTTGGCCTCCATAGCCTTCTGCGGCAAAGAGTTCCACAGATTCACGACCCTCTGGCTGGAGAAATTCCTCCTCATCAGGGGCTGGTTTACTCACTGAGCTAAATTGCTGGCTTTTAAAGCAGGCCAGCAGCACGGTTCGATTCCCGTACCAGCCTCCCCGGACAGGCGCCGGAATGTGGCGACTGGGGGCTTTTCACAGTAACTTCATTGAAGCCTACTCGTGACAATAAGCGATTTTCATTTCATTTCATTTTCATCTCTGTTTTAAATAATCGACCCTTTAGTCTGAGATTGTGTCCTCTGCTTCTAGTTTTTCCTACAAGTGGAAACATCCTCTCCACCTCCACTCTATCCTGGCCACGCAGTATCCTGTAAGTTTCAATGAGATCCCCCCTCATCCTTCTAAACTCCAACGAGTACAGACACAAGTCCTCAACCGTTCCTCAGACAGCAAGCTCTCCATTCCAGGGATCATTCTTATGAACCTCCTTTGGACCGTTTCCAGGGAAATAGGGGGCCCAACACGGCTCATAATACTCCAAATGGGGTCTGACCAGAGTATTATGTAGCCTCAGAAGTACATCCCTGGCCTTGTATTCTAGCCCTCTTGACATGAATGCGAACATTGCATTAGCCTTCCTAACTGCCGACTGAAACTGCACGTTAATCTTAAGAGAATCGTGAACAATGACTGCCAAGTCCCTTTGTGCTTCTAATTTCCTGAGTATTTTCCCATTTAGAAAATAGTCTATGCCTCCTGTTATGGGCCAGGGTTTAGAGAACACCAAAGTGTATCATAGAATTCACCTGACCCACGACTTTAAATAGATTGTGGTTATGAGGAGCACAAGGGCCTACTTTACAGGTGTGATCCAACAGAGATCTAACGTACTTTTCAAACAAAACTATGTTTATTTATGAAACCAGTTAACACTTTATAAACCCACAGTAAACATTTTAACAACTATCAACACCAATAATCCCCACAGATACAATATTCTATCAGTAACCCTTCATAACTTTCCAAACAACATCCATATGTTAACCCTTTTAAAAATAAAGACAGCAGGTTTAAATGCTCCACAGAAACTGGTATTACTTTGAAATCCTCAATGATCTGGAGACAGTCTTTAGATTGCAGAGAGATCAATATACAGCTGCTTGCTTTGCCTGCAACTATCCAGCTCTGAAAACGAAACTAAAATACACTGTAGCTGTCTGCTCAAAAACGAAAGTGAAAGACAGCCAGTCCAACTCCACCCACACTCCGACATCGCTGCAGCTATTTGATAAACACCCATTTCTTAAAGGTACATCCACTACAGTTATTTGATAAACACCCAGTTCTTAAAGAAACTCTCACATGACACTCCATTTCTCCTTCTAAATTGCATAACCTCACACATTTCCACATTGTATTCCATCTTCGACTTCTTTGCCCACTCTCCTAGCCTGTCCAAGTCCTTTTGCATCCCCCCTGCTTCCTCAATACTACCTGCCCCTCAGCAGATCTTTGTATCATCTGCAAACTTAGCAATAGTGCCTTCAGTTCCTTCCTCCAGATCATTAATTTACATTGTGATGGTCCCAGCATTGACCTCTGAGGTACACCACTCGTCACCAGTTGCCATCCTGAAAAATACCCCTTTATCCCCACTCTCTGCCTTCTGCCAGTCAGCCAATCCTCTATCCATGCCAGGATCTTATCCTTAACACCATGGGCTCTTAACTTATTTAACAGTCTCCTATGCGGTACCGTGTCAAAAGCCTTCTGAAAATCTAAATAAATCAAGTCCAGTGGTTCTCCTTTGTTTAACTTCCTTGTTACTTCCTCGAAAAACTCTAACAGATTTGTCAGACATGACCTCCCCTTGACGAAGCCGTGCTGACTCAGTCCTATTTTATCATGTACTTCCAAGTACACATGGTGCGTCCGGGTCACGTGCCTGCACAGTCGCACAATACGCAAACAAATGATGATGATCTACTCCTATTATATACAGATGATAGTTTACCTATCATCACGGTACTGAGGTCAGGAGCTGAGTGACCCTGGCAGAACCAAATTGAGCATCTGTGAGCAGGTGATTGCTGAGTAAGTGCCGATTGATGGCACAAATAGTGCAAGTATGTTTCTCTATAGCCCACGAGGAAACCATGAGCTTTTCCTGACCCAAGCATCAACCCCTGACCATGATATCTACTGATCACACCTTGTTTGGCTGAATAGCCCACCACTTGCTTGTGTCCACAGTGGAGACCTGGCTTGGAGAATCACATTGCCCCACGTTGAATATGAAATGAGACCTGGGAATTAAAACCTCTCTGCACTTCACATGCTGCCACATGGGGGCTTCACAACCTCCAGCACAGGCCACCACATGGTGCACCATCTGCATCGAATGTTAGGGGTCATTTTTTGGTGGTGCATCCTTTCTTAGATAATTATTTTGTTTTGAATTAAGAGTCTACTGCATTAAAATAACACATTTCACTGCTCTTTCCCTCCTCCCACCTCACCTCCAATCGAATATACTTTCTGAGGTTGACTTGTCGCATGGCTCTGAAGTTCATATGCACAAAAAATTCAGACTTCGCATCAATGACACCCTGATCCTGAGACAGAGAGAAATCATCGCCCAGGCTCTCCAGCCCAGTGATTCTCCAAGCCACTGGTAGGAGGCAGTTATTCCGCAGGGCGAGGCTCTTGATGTCCCTCCTGAAAGAATAAAAGATATTAAAATTCATACAGAGCCTTTCGTGAACCTCAGGACATTCTGAAATAATTTTCAGCTGACAAAATACATTTTTGAAGAGCAGTTACTGTTGTAATGTGTCCACCAATTTGTGCATAGCAATCTCCCATAAACAGCAATGCAATAATCTAAATGAATGCAGTTTAGGAAAAGGGGAAGTGCAACAAGACCTGGGTGTCATGGTGGACCAGTCGCTGAAGATTGGCAGGCCGATACAGCAGGCAGTGAGGAAAGCTATGGCATGCTAGCTTTCACAGCGAGAGGATTTGAGCACAGGAGTAGGGATACCTTGCTGCAGTTATACACACCTTGAGTATTGTGTGCGGTTTTGGTCCCCTAGTTTGAGGAAGGACATTCTTGCTATTGAGGGTGCCCAGCGAAGGTTCACCAGATAATTCCTGGGATGGCAGGACTGATATATGAAGAAATACTGGATCGACTGGGCTTGTACTCACTGGAGTTTAGAAGAATGAGAGGGGATCTCATAGAAACATTTAAAATCCTGATGGAATGGGGCAGGTTAAATGTGGGAAGAATGTTCTCGGTGTTGGGGATGACCAGAACTATGGGTCACAGCCTAAGAATAAGGGACAAGCTATTTAGGACTGAAATGAGGAAGAACTTCTTCTCTCAGAGAGTTGTGAACTTGTGGAAGTCTCTACCACAGAAAGCTGTTGGGGCCAGTTTGTTGGATATATTCAAGAGGGATGTAGACATGAAACTATCGGCTAAAGGGATTATGGGATATTGTTATGGGCCAGGGTTTAGAAAACTTCAAAGTACATCAAAGTACATCAGCAAACATGACACCACTGTTTAAAAAGGAGGTAGGCAGAAAGCGGGTAATTATAGGCCAGTGAGCTTAACTTCGGTAGCAGGGAAGATGCTGGAATCTATAATCACGAAGAAATAGCGAGGCATCTGGATGGAAATTGTCCCATTGGGCAAACGCAGCATGGGTTCATAAAGGGCAGGTCGTGCCGAACTAATTTAGTGGAATTCTTTGAGGACGTTACCAGTGTGGTAGATAATGGGGAGCCAATGGATGTGATAACTAGCTAAGGTAGACTGGGTAGACTGGGAGCAAAGACTTTATGGTGGAACAGTTGAGGAACAGTGGAGAACCTTCCAAGCAATTTTTCACAGTGCTCAGCAAAGGTTTATACCAACAAAAAGGAAGGACGGTAGAAAGAGGGGAAATCGACCGTGGATATCTAAGGAAATAAGGGAGAGTATCAAATTGAAGGAAAAAGCATATAAAGAGGCAAAGATTGCTGGGAGATTAGAGGACTGGGAAATCTTTAGGGGGCAACAGAAAGCTAATAAAAAAGCTATAAAGAAGAGTAAGAGAGTGTATGAGAGTAAACTTGCTCAGAATATAAAAACAGACAGTAAAAGTTTTTACAAATATATAAAACAAAAAAGAGTGGCTAAGGTAAATATTGGTCCTTTAGAGGATGAGAAGGGAGTTTTAATAATGGGAGATGAGGAAATGGTTGAGGAACTGAACAGGTTTTTTGGGTCAGTCTTCACAGTGGAAGACACAAATAACATGCCAGCGACTGATAGAAATGAGGCTATGACAGGTGAGGATCTTGAGAGGATTGTTATCACTAAGGAGGTAGTGATGGGCAAGCTAATGGGGCTAAAGGTAGACGTCTCCTGGCCCTGATGGAATGCATCCCAGAGTGCTAAAAGAGATGGCTAGGGAAATTGCAGATGCACTAGTGATAATTTACCGAAATTCACTAGACTCTTGGGTGGTCCCGGTGGATTAGAAATTAGCAAACGTGACACCACTGTTTAAAAAAGGAGGTAGGCAGAAAGCAGGAAATTATAGGCCAGTGAGTTTAACTTCGGTAGTAGGGAAGATGCTGGAATCTATCATCAAGGAAGAAATTGCGAGGCATCTGGATAGAAATTGCCCCATTGGGCAGACACAGCATGGGTTCATAAAGGGCAGGTCATGCCTAACTAATTTAGTGGAATTTTTTGAGGACATTACCAGTGCAGTAGATAACGGGGAGCCGATGGATGTGGTATATCTGGATTTCCAGAAAGCCTTCGACAAGGTGCCACACAAAAGGTTGCTGCATAAGATCAAGATGCATGGCATTAAGAGTAAAGTAGTAGCATGGATAGAGGATTGGTTAATTAATAGAAAGCAAAGAGTGGGGATTAATGGGTGTTTCTCTGGTTGGCAATCAGTAGCTAGTGGTGTCCCTCAGGGATCCGTGTTGGGCCCACAATTGTTCACAATTTACGTAGATGATTTGGAGTTGGGGACCAAGGGCAATGTGTCCAAGTTTGCAGATGACACTAAGATGACTGGTAAAGCGAAAAGTGCAGAGGATACTGGAAGTCTGCAGAGGGATTTGGATAGGTTTGAGAATGTGAAGCAGGGAAGTATGTGAAGTAAGGGTTAATAGCCAGAAACAGAAAGAACCAGGTGGGACATCACAAATTAAACGAATATGTAAGAATATGTTATTGAAGCCATTGCAGGATGTTCAAGGTAAGGGAGTGCAACTATAAGCCACACAACCTTGAGAAACAAGGCGAATGGCCGGATGATGAGATATGAAAAATGGAGGCCGCTTGCAATTATAACTACCATTTACCAATTAAGCTACTAGTTAGGCTAGAGCTGCTACATTATCATATGCCAATAGATAACTTCAAGGTTTGTAAAATCATGTATTGGAATTATTGTAATAACCAATGTAAGAGCCATTTATAAATCATGGCTGGACACCTGGTGTTTTGCTAAAATTGCTATACGCTTTTGTGCCACTAGATAACCGCAAAATGTCTATCTCAATGTCTGTAAGATTATGTATTGAAAATATATGACAATAACAAATTAATCATGTCATGTACTAAACATTTGATGAAAACAAGCTGTAATCTGTATTGGGGCCAGCTCAAGTGAATGTAAGAGACAACCCCTTAAAAAAACATATAAAGGAAAGGTGCTTTGAGCAAGACTTTGGCACTCTCAGAGAGGTGGTTCTTTGGAATACCTAGAGAGCGGCCCCGATCGTAATAAAGAATATTCTGAAGTACGGACGTGTTCGAGATTGTTTCTTCCGGACTGAGAAACAAGTGAATTAGATTCACATTCACAGGTTAAGTGAATGGGCTCGGGTCTGGCAGATGGAATACAATGTTGACAAATGTGAGGTTATCCATTTTGGTAGGAATAACAGCAAACGGGATTATTATTTAAACGATAAAATATTAAAGCATGCTGCTGTGCAGAGAGAATAGGGTGTGCTAGTGCATGAGTCACAGAAAGTTGGTTTACAGGTGCAACAGGTGATTAAGAAGGCAAATGGAATTTTGTCCTTCATTGCTAGAGGGATGGAGTTTAAGACTAGGGAGGTTCTGTTGCAATTGTATAAGGTGTTAGTGAGGCCACACCTGGAGTATTGTGTTCAGTTTTGGTCTCCTTACTTGAGAAAGGACGTACTGGCGCTGGAGGGTGTGCAGAGGAGATTCACTAGGTTAATCCCAGAGCTGAAGGGGTTGGATTATGAGGAGAGATTGAGTAGACTGGGACTGTACTCATTGGAATTTAGAAGCATGAGGGGGGATCTTATAGAAACATTAAAAATTATGAAGGGAATAGATAGGATAGATGCGGGCAGGTTGTTTCCACTGGCGGGTGAAAGTAGAACTAGGGGACAAGGCCTCAAAATAAGGGGAAGTAGATTTAGGACTGAGTTTAGGAGGAACGTCTTCACCCAAAGGGTTGTGAATCTATGGAATTCCTTGCCCAGTGAAGCAGTTGAGGCTCCTTCATTACATGTTTTTAAGGTAAAGATAGATAGTTTTGTGAAGAATAAAGGGATTAAGGGTTATGGTGTTCGGGCCGGAAAGTGGAGCTGAGTCCACAAAAGATCAGCCATGACCTCATTGAATGGCGGAGCAGGCTCGGGGGGCCAGATGGCCTACTCCTGCTCCTAGTTCTTATGTTCTTATGATATATATGGATTTCCAGAAAGCCTTCGACAAGGTGTCACACAAAAGGTTGCTGCATAAGATAAAGATGCATGGCATTAAGGTAAAGTAGTAGCATGGATAGAGGATTGGTTAATTAATAGAAAGCAAAGACTGGGGATTAATGGGTGTTTCTCTGGTTGGCAATCAGTAGCTAGTGGTGTCCCTCAGGGATCAGTGTTGGGCCCACAATTGTTCACAATTTACATAGATGATTTGGAGTTGGGGACCAAGTGCAATGTGTCCAAGTTTGCAGGTGGCTCTAAGATGAGAGGTAAAGCAAAAATTGCAGAGGATACCGGAAGTCTGCAGAGGGATTTGGATAGGTTAAGTGAATGGGCTAGGGTCTGGCAGATGGAATACAATGTTGACAAATGTAAGGTTATCCATTTTGGTAGGAATAACAGCAAAAGGGATTATTATTTAAATGATAAAATATTAAAACATGTTGCTATGCAGAGAGACCTGGATGTGCTAGTGCATGAGTCGCAAAAAGTTGGTTTACAGGTGCAACAGGTTGTTTCCACTGGCTGGTGAAGGCAGAACTAGGGGACACAGCCTCAAAATAAGGGGAAGTAAATTTAGGTCTGAGTTTAGGAGGAACCTGTTCACCCAAAGGGTTGGGAATTTATGGAATTCCTTGCCCAGTGAAGCAGTTGAGGTTCCTTCATTGAATGTTTTTAAGATAGAGATAGATAGTTTTTTGAAGAATAAAGGGATTAAGGGTTATGGTGTTCGGGCCGGAAAGTGGAGCTGAGTCCAGAAAAAAATCTGCCATGATTTCATTGAATCGTGGAGCAGGCTCGAGGGGCCAGATGGCCTACTCCTGCTCCTAGTTCTTATGTTCTTATCATGGCGTTCACCTGACCTGCGACTGTTTCTAGATTTTGGTTATGAGAAGCACAAGGGTCGACCTTTCAGGTGTTATTCAACAGAGGCCTTAAACATTTTTAATGAAAACAAAGTTTAATCTACAAATTCAGTTAACATTTTTATAAACACAAACAGTAAGCATTTTTATCAACTACAAACATAAATACCCCACACAGCTACTGTACTCTATATATAACCCATAATAATTTATAGAACAGTACAGCACAGAACAGGCCCTTCGGCCCTCAATGTTGTGCCGAGCCATGATCACCCTACTCAAACCCACGTATCCACCCTATACCCGTAACCCAACAACCCCACCCTTAACCTTACTTTTTTTTTAGGACACTACGGGCAATTTAGCATGGCCAATCCACCTAACCCGCACATCTTTGGACTGTGGGAGGAAACCGGAGCACCCGGAGGAAACCCACGCACACAGGGGGAGGACGTGCAGACTCCACACAGACAGTGACCCAGCCGGGAATCGAACCTGGGACCCTGGAGCTGTGAAGCATTTATGCTAACCACCATGCTACCCTGCTTCCCTTAATTGTTTCAATCAGGTAATGACATCCATAAACCAGAAACCCTTTTATCAAAACAGTAGGTTTTAATTCCTTCCAGAAAACAGTTATTACTTTGAAATTATCAATCTGGATACACATTTTAACATACAGAGAGAGAGTCAAGACAGACTTCTCTCACTCCAGTACAAACGAAGGCATATGGTGAGGGAGGGTGCACAGTGTGGGAGGGTGCACAGTGTGGGAGGGTGCACAGTGTAGGAGGGTGCGCAGTGCGGGAGAGTGCTCAGTGTGGGAGAGTGCACAGTGTGGGAGGCTGCACAGTGTGGGAGGGTGCACAGTGCGGGAGGGTGCACAGTGCGGGAGGCTGCACAGTGTGGGATGGTGCACAGTGTGGGAGGGTGCGCAGTGCGGGAGAGTGCTCAGTGTGGGAGAGTGCACAGTGTGGGAGGGTGCACAGTGTGGGAGGCTGCACAGTGCGGGAGGGTGCACAGTGCGGGAGGGTGCACAGTGTGGGAGGCTGCACAGTACGGGAGGGTGCACAGTGCGGGAGGGTGCACAGTGCGGGAGGGTGCACAGTGTGGGAGGGTGCACAGTGTGGGAGGCTGCACAGTGCGGGAGGGTGCACAGTGTGGGAGGATGCACAGTGCGGGAGGCTGCACAGTGTGGGATGGTGCACAGTGTGGGAGGGTGCACAGTGTGGGAGGGTGCACAGTGCGGGAGGGTGCACAGTGTGGAAGGGCGCAGAGTGTGGGAGGGTGCACAGTGTGGGGAATGCAGGGTGTGGGATGGTGCACAGTGTGGGAGAGTGCACAGTGTGGGAGGGTGCACAGTGCGGGATGGTGCACAGTGTGGGAGGGTGCACAGTGCGGGAGGCTGCACAGTGTGGGAGGGTGCACAGTGTGGAAGGGCGCAGAGTGTGGGAGGGTGCACAGTGTGGGGGAATGCAGGGTGTGGGATGGTGCACAGTGTGGGAGAGTGCACAGTGTGGGAGGGTGCACAGTGCGGGATGGTGCACAGTGTGGGAGGGTGCACAGTGCGGGAGGGTGCACAGTGTGGGGGAATGCAGAGTGTGGTATGGGGCACAGTGTGGGAGGGTGCATGGGGTGGGTGCAGTGCATGGGGAGTGCACAGTGTGAGAGGTGGACAGTGTGTGCACAGGGGAATGCAGGGTGTGGGAGAATGCAGGGTGTGGGAGGGTGCACAGTGCGGGAGGGTGCACAGTGCAGGAGGGTGCACCGTATGGGAAGGTGCACAGTGCGGGAGGCTGCACAGTGCGGGAGGGTGCACAGTGCGGGAGGGTGCACAGTGCGGGAGGCTGCACAGTGCGGGAGGGTGCACAGTGCGGGAGGGTGCACAGTGCGGGAGGGTGCACAGTGTGGGAGGGTGCACAGTGCGGGAGGGTGCACAGTGCGGGAGGGTGCACACTGTGGGAGGGTGCACAGTGCGGGAGGGTGCACAGTGCGGGAGGGTGCACACTGTGGGAGGGTGCACAGTGCGGGAGGGTGCACAGTGTGGGAGGGTGCACAGTGCGGGAGGGTGCACAGTGCGGGAGGGTGCACAGTGTGGGAGGGGGCGCAGTGTGGGAGTGTGCGCAGTGTGGGAGGGTTCAGAGTCTGCACAGTGTGGCAGTGTGCACAGTGTTGGAGGTGCACAGTGTGGATGGGAGAAGGGGGTGCACAAAGTGGATGGGTGCAGGGTGTGCACAGTGTGGGAGGGTGCAGGATGTGCACAGTGTGCGAGGGTGGAGAGTGTGGGAGGGTGCAGAGTGTGGGAGGATGCAGGGTGTTGGAGGGTGCAGTGTGTGGGAGAGCATTCAGGGTCTGGGAAGGCATATGGTGAGGGAGGGTGCACAGTGTGGGGGAATGCAGGGTGTGGCAGAATGCAGGGTGTGGGAGAATGCAGCGCATTGTGGGAGTGTGCGCAGTGCGGGAGGGTGCACAGTGTGGGAGGGCGCACAGTGTGGGAGGGTGCACAGTGCAGGAGGGTGCACAATGTGGGAGGGTGCACAGTGCGGGAGGGTGCACAGTGCGGGGGTGCGCAGTGTGGGAGTGTGCACAGTGCGGGAGGGTGCATAGTGCGGGAGGGTGCACAGTGCGGGAGAGTGCACAGTGCAGGAGGGTGCACAGTGCGGGAGTGCGCAGTGTGGGACCGTGCAGAGTGCGTGAGTGCGCAGTGTGGGAGTGTGCGCAGTGTGGGAGTGTGCGCAGTGTGGGAGTGTGCGCAGTGTGGGAGGGTGCACAGTGCGGGAGGGTGCACAGTGTGGGAGTGCGCAGTGTGGGACCGTGCACAGTGCGTGAGTGCGCAGTGTGGGAGTGTGCGCAGTGTGGGAGTGTGCGCAGTGTGGGAGTGGGCGCAGTGTGGGAGGGTGCGCAGTGCGGGAGTGTGCGCAGTGTGGGGAGTGTGCGCAGTGTGGGAGTGTGCGCAGTGTGGGAGTGTGCGCAGTGTGGGAGTGTGCGCAGTGTGGGAGTGTGCGCAGTGTGGGAGTGTGCGCAGTGTGGGAGTGTGCGCAGTGTGGGAGGTGCACAGTGTGGATGGGTGCAGGGGGGTGCACAATGTGGATGGGTGCAGGGGGTACACAATGTGGGAGGGTGTAGGCTGTGCACAGTGTGGGAGAGTGCAGGCTATGCACAGTGTGGGAGGTGCACAGTTCGGGAGGGTGCAGGGTGTGCACAGTGTGCGAGGGTGCAGAGTGTGGGAGTGTGCAGAGTGTTGGAGGATGCAGGGTGTTGGAGGGTGCAGTGTGTGGGAGAGCATTCAGGGTCTGGGAGGGCATATGGTGAGGGAGGGTGCACAGCGTGGGAGGGTGCGCAGTGTGGGAGGGTGCGCAGTGTGGGGTGTGCGCAGTGTGGGAGGATGCACAGTGCGGGAGGGTGCACTGTGTGGGTGTGGCACAGTGTGTGAGTGTGTGCAGTGTGGGAGTGTGCGCATTGTGGGAGGGTGCACAGTGTGGGAGGGTGCACAGTGTGGGAGGGTGCACAGTGTGGGAAGGTGCACAGTGCGAGTGGGTGCACAGTGTGGGAGTGTGCGCATTGTGGGAGGGTGCACAGTGTGGGAGTGTGCGCAGTGTGGGAGGGTGCGCAGTGTGGAAGGGCGCAGAGTGTGGGAGGGTGCACAGTGTGGGGGAATGCAGGGTGTGGGATGGTGCACAGTGTGGGAGAGTGCACAGTGTGGGAGGGTGCACAGTGCGGGATGGTGCACAGTGTGGGAGGGTGCACAGTGCGGGAGGGTGCACAGTGTGGGGGAATGCAGAGTGTGGTATGGGGCACAGTGTGGAGGGTGCACAGTGCGGGATGGTGCACAGTGTGGGAGGGTGCACAGTGCGGGAGGGTGCACAGTGTGGGAGGGTGCACAGTGCGGAGGGTGCACAGTGTGGGGGAATGCAGAGTGTGGGATGGTGCACAGTGTGGGAGGGTGCATGGGGGATGCAGGGCATGGGGCGTGCACAGTGTGGGAGGTGGACAGTGTGTGCAGGGGAATGCAGGGTGGGAGAATGCAGGTGTGGGAGGGTGCACAGTGTGGGGGGGATGCACAGTGCGGGAGGGTGCACCGTATGGGAAGGTGCACAGTGCGGGAGGCTGCACAGTGCGGGAGGGTGCACAGTGCGGGAGGGTGCACAGTGCGGGGGGTGCACAGTGCGGGAGGCTGCACAGTGCGGGAGGGTGCACAGTGCGGGAGGGTGCACAGTGTGGGAGGGTGCACAGTGCGGGAGGGTGCACTGTGTGGGTGTGGCACAGTGTGTGAGTGTGTGCAGTGTGGGAGTGTGCGCATTGTGGGAGGGTGCACAGTGTGGGAGGGTGCACAGTGTGGGAAGGTGCACAGTGCGAGTGGGTGCACAGTGTGGGAGTGTGCGCATTGTGGGAGGGTGCGCAGTGTGGGATGTGCGCAGTGTGGGGGGTGCGCAGTGTGGGAGGGTGCAGAGTGTGGGAGGGTGCACAGTGTGGGGAATGCAGGTGTGGATGGTGCACAGTGTGGGAGAGTGCACAGTGTGGGAGGGTGCACATGCGGGATGGTGCACATGTGTGGAGGGTGCACAGTGCGGGAGGGTGCACAGTGTGGGGGAATGGGCAGTGTGGTATGGGCACAGTGTGGAGGGTGCACAGTGCGGGAGGTGCACAGTGTGGGAGGGTGCACAGTGCGGGAGGGTGCACAGTGTGGGAGGGTGCACAGTGCGGGAGGGTGCACAGTGTGGGGGAATGCAGAGTGTGGGATGGTGCACAGTGTGGGAGGGTGCATGGGGGGGTGCAGTGCATGGGGGATGCACAGTGTGACAGGTGGACAGTGTGTCCACAGGGGAATGCAGGGTGTGGGAGAATGCAGGGTGTGGGAGGGTGCACAGTGCGGGAGGGTGCAGTGCGGGAGGGTGCACCGTATGGGAGGGTGCACAGTGCGGGAGGCTGCACAGTGCGGGAGGGTGCACAGTGCGGGAGGGTGCACAGTGCGGGAGGTGCACAGTGCGGGAGGCTGCACAGTGAGGGAGTGTGACAGTGCGGGAGGGTGCACAGTACGGGAGGGTACACAGTGGTGGAGGTGCACAGTGCGGGAGGTGCACAGTGCGGGAGGGTGCACACTGTGGGAGGGTGCACAGTGCGGGAGGTGCACAT